>NW_017617529.1:26889-179389 GCF_001879475.1 Ipomoea nil | reverse complement strand
CATATACATTATACTCGTTATAAAATTCACAAAATAACACGTATTCTAAATATAAATAATAAATTACTCGAATTGAAATAGACTCAAAATCTGATATGAATCACAAACCAATCTATATTATAAATTTCACTATAATTATATATAAAAAAAAAGTTAAAAAAATCACAAAGTTACAAATTTAATAAAATAATACAAATTAAAATAGAAATAAATTCCATAAAGAACAACTTTATTACTACATAATAATATTTCTAAATTCATCTTGGAGTCGAAAATTAACATATATCAAAATTCATCTTGCAGTCGAAAATTAACATATATCTATATTCATCTTGGAGTCGCAAATTTAATATAATAAATCTCGTAAGCGGAATAATATATCTAGGAGTCAAAATTCGAAATGTATGTACATATAGAGGTTTGACCACTCCACCTACTACATGAAAACGAAGAACTTTACCAATCAAGCTAACCGCAACATTAGTCACATGGACGTATATTAACTACCTATACAATAATTCTGTAGTATATATAAAGCATAGTGGGATGTGGTGGTGGGTCCTTTCCAAGCGTGGGCCTTGGGCAAGGGCCCAGCCTGCCCTTGCCCAGGGTCGGGCCTGATATTATGCAGGGGTCAAGCACGCTTAATTACAGAGTTCTTTGGCTATTTGGTTGTCATATCCTACTTATAACCAATTTGTGATAAGTAGGTAGACATTAACCATTTAACCACATCTCTCTATGGTAAGCCAAAACATCACGTCTCATATCGAGCAGGAACTGAACTTGGTCAACCCAGTCGACGCCCAACAATCTCCCTCCCAGCACCTGCCGCAACCTTTGAACACCAAACGCAGTTACGCAACATGCCTGACTCGATCCTTAGCCTAGGGATATCCGTCCACACACACCCCCCCCCCCCCGGTGGGCCTAGGGATATCTCACCATTGGCCTTCGATTTCCTTTGCACCTGCTACTCAATGAGATCTTGAATCACTATCAATTTGTTTCGGGTAATATTCTCCCATCTTCCCATCCCATAATAATTGCCTTTATTCTTCGGTGCCATTCCATGAACGTCCCGATATCCTTGGATCTTTTTCGCTATATGTTCCCTGTCGAGTGCGCCGCAGCACAGGAATACAAAGGGTTTGCATTCGTGCCTGCCCGACCCTTTATGAAAACCTGAGAAAATTTCATTTTTGGTCTTATGACTATTGAGGTATTGTTAACTGGGATCCATGAGTTTAAAAACTATCAATTTGACTCACACAACTATTCAATTTTATTTTATTTTTTTTAATTTCAATCCCTTCAGTTAAATTGCGGGCAAGAAGTAGCCAAAAAAAATTTAATGTGTAAAATAATGAGGACAATTTAGTCTTTTGCTTCTTCTCTTTTCTTTCTTCACTATTTCTTACTTTGAAATTGCAATGAATTCTCCTCCAATCCATATAAATTATATTACTACACCGGCTTCGGCCAGTTCTGGGGCAAGAAAAGAGGCCCTAGAAGAGCAAGTGGCACAACGAGTAGCTGTGCCTACGAGCATGATCAAGGCAACGGATCGGAGCAAGCTCCTCTGCTTTGGAAATGGAAAGCAGGGAATTCAACTATGTGGAAAACGAATACGAGGAGGACTAAGAAGACGAGTTCGATGACAGTAAAAAGAAGAAAGCCTGCAAACCAATATAATTAAAGCAAGGTCCTTGAAGTCACTAATGTAATAACACACATCGCTGCATTTCCCATTATTTTCTCTAATTTAAATATTTTGCTAATATATTTTTGTAAGTGTGCAAATCATCTTCTCAAACACCACACTATATATATAGGAGAGGATGATCAAATTACCATTAATCATAGCATCATCTTCTCAAACAACATGCTATATAGGAGAGGATGGTAAAATTAGTATTAACCATGTCATTAACACTGATATATAAAATCAGTACGTAACTACATAACATATCATTTAATCTAGAAATAACACAAAGGTTACACATGTTAATTCTTAAAATTTTAAATTGAAATTAATCAAAATTAATTCCTAAACCTGATCAGAATTAATGCATTCCAGAACGTTACACCAAGAAGTGAAAACCACCTCTCGACGTCAACCGAGAAGTGGCCTTCACTTCTTGGTTATAGCCAAAAAGTGCTTCTCGGTCACAAGTGGCCGAAAGATGTTCTAATTAGGTGGAAAAATTCTTTGAATAGTTGGCATAATATAACCTGCATCGGTTGCCAATCAGGTTCATTATGAGATTTGATTTGCACCCTCATCCCCACCCCCTCTTACGTGAAAGAGAGAATATTTATTTATTTATTTATTTTGTGAAGTAAGACCCGTTAACAATGGGAGAAGACTAGTTACCAAACTCTAACAACACTAGCACCATAAGCGTCTGCCGCAAGAAGAGAATCTAAGTGACTAGGCGGCAAGTCTAACCAGGTGGTACCCCAATCAACAGCTTGCCCCATATTAGTCAGGTGGTCAGCACATTTATTTTCTTCGCGCAAGGTGTGTTGGAAAATCACGGCCTCAAAACCAATGGACAAGAATCTGCAGTCTTGAAGAAGAATCGAGGAGCACTCCTCAACATCTTTGTCCCTTCTCATTACCGCTACAACCAATTCAAAGTCAAGCTCAAAGATAAGGCAAATTATGCTGTGCATCCATATGCACCATGCATGGTGCATACGGATGCAAAAACGACGTCGTTTTATTAAAAATGCGTGTCTCCCCTTAAAAAAAAAAATTCAGGTTCGATTCCTAGCAACAACATATGAACTAAAATTCCAAAATCGATGAACTATAATTCCAGAATCGATGAACTAAAATTCCAGAATCTAATCTATGAACTAAAAATTCCAGAATGAATGAACTAAAATTCCAGAATCTATGAACTAAAATTTCAGAATCGATGAACTACAATTCCAGAATCGATGAACTATAATTCCAGAATCAATGAACTAAAATTCCATAATCTATGAACTAAAATTCCAGAATGAATGAACAACATAATGCTGTTGCTGGAAATCGAACCTGAATTTTTTTCAAGGGGAAACGCGCATTTTTAATAAAACGACGTCGTTTTTGCATCTGTATGCACCATGCATGATGCATACGGATGCACAGCATAACTATCCCAAAGATAACCCTTTTTAAGCCCCTATCCTTTGTAAGGCGTAGACCCTTTTTAAGCTAGTTCAATCGTTGCAAGTGTTCATTTGCCATGCAATTTTTGCCAAAAGGGCATCATTGAAATCAAAACACCTTTTGAGGCCCAACCCTCCTGCACTCTTCGGTTTACATACTTCCTTCCAATCAACCAGGTGAGGTTTTTTCCTCTGTTCAGAATCTCCCCACAGGAAACCTCTACAGACCTTATCAATTTCGTTTCTCACCCCAATCGAGAGTTTGAAAACTTGCATGGAGTAAACCGGCATAGAGGAAATGACAGATTGAACTAAAGTCAGACGACCAGTGAGACTGAGCATGTTCGCCTTCCAATTTGCCAACTTGCGCTGTAAGTTTATCCGTTACTATTATTATAACATTAGGATAAGTTATGATAATATTCAGTATTTGATATGTGGTGCAACACTAATAACCTAATAGCTAGACTACCATTATGATTAGGAGTCTGGTTAGGGTTTAGGAGACCTAAAGACAATCAACCACAATGATGGCCAGTGGTTATATAAGGTCACTAGTCCTCTCACTGCTCACATTACATACCTCATACACCATCTAGAGAGAGCTGAGTAAAGTGAGAGACAAAGCACTTATCATCTCTGCAGCAGTCCGGATCGCTCAACCGTAAGAAGAACTATGGCCGGAGGTTAGTACGATCCTATTATCACATATAAGATTATGCATGTGATATTTTAGTCTAACAGTTGGTATCAGTCGCCATAAATAATCTCTGCCTAGTTTTTTTTTAATTGCTTAAATGTTTGCACATTTATATATTTTGTTATATAATTGAGATACATGTGTAAATATTCTTGAGTATGCAATTAAATTTTCTGGACTGCTGAAAATAATTTTCCGCATTAAGAATTAATTAAAAAAAAAAAAAAATCAAATTTTGGATTTTTGCCACTGTTTCGCCGTTTCTACCGGATGAGGTTCGCCGGTCTTGAGTACGTCGCTGGCGGCTCATCGTTGACGGAGGAGAACGCCGGAAGTTTACATAAAAACTAATCTGGTCATTCTTCCTTCAGTACCGTCGACGATGGAGCTTCATTTTTCCGGTGATGGAGCGACGACGACGTACAGGGTTCAGTCGGCCGGCGAACGGCGTTGGCGTTGGTTGGCGGTCAGGCGGCGTCTGCGCTGGGTTTCCCAGCGACGGTGCTACTGTCTGCTCTCCTTCCGGCGTCCTTTGGTTGTTGTTGTCGCCGGTTTCCTGTTGCTGGTCTGTTCGTTACTGCTACTGCTTACGTTAGAAAATTGAAGAAGATGATGATGTTATGTTAATGGGCCAGGTCTGGCCCAATTTGGGCTAGACCTGGGCTCACTAAGAAAAAAAAAATTGTAATTTTTTTTTTTAAATTGGGCCTGTTATAGTTTTGGGTCAAACCTGAATTGATATTTTGTCTACATCAATTCATTCAGATTAACATTTTCATCATATTCGGACTTCTTCTAATTAAATTATCCAATTGAAATTTTTTTTTTATTAAGTCTATTATTAAATTATTATTCAACTTTGAATAATTGTTCAGTTTTAATTTTTCAGTTGAATTTTTAATTTAATAATGTTTTTCAGTTTAAATTGTATTAAGTGTTGCAATTTAATTGTGGAGTATTTGTGAGTAATATGCATAATCTGAGCATGCTATTTATCTCTTTATTGCAATAATTATTTGATTGTTATAATTATATGCCTATAGAAAAGCATGTTCATTAAGAAAAATTTAGAGCCTTTTAGGTCTGAATTATATGCTATGCCTGAATTAGTGCCTTTTAGGTGAATTAGTGCCTTTCAGGTTAGATTATGCATATTATTACTCAACCTTCAGTTATTACTCCACTCGTGTTTTATAAAGTTCCTAAAGCACATTAAGTACATAAACAATTCGTAGTTTTACCCTATTCAAAGCCTTATCCATAGGTGAAACTACTCTTTAGATCTCTCAAACGATTTTACTTCAAAAATGAGAACACATGAATTAGGGAAGTTTCTTGGGGAGGAATACTAGTTCTATGGCCCTGGCTTAAAAGCCTTGTTGCTACTAGTCCCCTTGCGACGCTACTCTGTCTAAGGAGTTGGTATTTAACCGAGCTTCGTCTCGACCAACTTTCCTGGGAGTATACCTAAGGATTGTCTATCATATTTTGGTTTAATCTGTTTGATTATTAGGTTTTCTTGCTAATGTGATTATGTTCTTTGGTTAATTAAAGAGTAGCCACAGCATCTTTAATTTTTCCAAAATTACATATTAAGTTTTACTCACATAAAGTTAATGCAAGAATATTGTAATTCACTCTGCGTGATATGGCAAAATTTAGCCCACAGGCAATTTTGTTATATTTGTAGGGTGAATTAGGATGAAATACCATACTATGATCATAATTTGCCCACAGGGATTATGTATCGGCATATAGTTTTGGTAGTTTTGTCATTAAGGGTGGAAAAATTAAAATCGTACCCATTTCGTTTCCACCATTCAGTTTTGGTAAATTCATTATGCGTAAAAATTTAGCCCACAGGCAATTTTTATGGCATCCGAATTTATCTTTTGCATAATTTTACATTGGTAATATTGTGTACTTCAGTATCTCTCTCTAATTTTGTGCCTCGAAAATATTCTAACCAAGCTTTCAATTTTTCTTTTACAGTCACTCTTCCAATCACTCAATCAATAACAATTGATATTCCTATCCTTAATTATGACAATCACAAAGAGTGGAAAGACGCTGTTCTATTGAATTTAGGAATATTGGGGTTTGATTATGCTCTTCGCAATAAGAAGCCTGCTGAGCTTACTGCGTAAAGCACTGAGGAACAAAAAACGCTATACGAGCGATGGGCAACAGCCAATCGCTTAGGCGTATTCCTCATTGAGTCTAAAATTGCCAGAGAGATTCGTGGTCCCGTCGATGATATTGAGGACATTGAGCCATTACTCAAGGCCATCGATGATCAATTTGTTGACGCGAACAAATCTCTGGCAAGTACCCTGATAATGAAGTTTATCAATATGCGTCTTTCCACTGTCAAGGGAACGCGGAAACACATCATGGAACTCAGGGACATTGCGGCACAATTGAAGAAGTTGAAAATTATTCTTCCAAATGCCTTTGTGGTGCACTTTGCACTAAATACCCTATCTCAGGAATATAGCGCGTTTAAAATTGCCTATAATACACATAAGGATGAATGGTCTATCAATCAATTGATTACCATGTGTACTCAAGAGGAAACGCGACTTGTAACTGAGCTTGGGGAAAGTGCTTTTATGGCCACAACAAGGCCTAAAAGAAAGTCTGGAAACCCTAAGGGACTTACCATAGCTGCTAAGGAGAAACTAACCCCGAAAGCAGACATTAAGAAGATACAAAAGTGTTTCTTTTGCAAAAAGAAGGGACACATGAAGAAAGATTGTATCAAATTTCAGAAATGGATGTCCCAAAAAGGTAACATTTCATCTTCTTTCGTTTGTTTCGAATCTAACATGTCAGAAGTTAATACTAATTCCTGGTGGGTTGACTCTGGTTCAACAATCCACATTGCAAACTCTTTGCAGGATATGACAAAACTGAGACAGCCAAAGGGAACTGAGTGTAGCATCTTCTCTGGAAACAAGATTGCGTCACCAGTAGAAGCTGTCGGAGTTTGCAATTTAGTTTTGGACAATGGCTTTGTATTGACATTAGAAAAGACTTTTTATGTTCCTAGTTTTTCTAGGAACTTAGTTTCAGTATCTAGACTTGTACCCTTCGGATATTCTTTTGAATTTAATGCCAATGATTTCAAGTTATTTCGTTATTCTACTTGTGTTGGTTCTGGTACATTGTCTAATGGTCTTTTCCGTCTTAAATTAAAGAATGATTCAGTTTACAATTCTTTACATGTTCAAAACGGCACCAAACGGTGTAGTATTAACGACAATTCCTCAATGTTGTGGCATCGGAGATTAGGTCATATCTCCCTTGAGCGTATTAAAAGGTTGGTAAAGGATGGAGTACTTTATACTCTAGACTATACTGACTTTGAGACTTGCGTTGACTGCATTAAGGGTAAGCAGACAAACAAGTCAAAGAAAGGTGCCAATAGAAGTTCAACGTTGTTGGAAATTATTCATACTGACATATGTTGTCCTGATATGACAATACCTGGTCAGAAATATTTCATCACCTTTATTGATGACTTCTCAAGATTTTCCTATGTGTATTTACTTCATCATAAACATGAAGCATTGGATGCCTTTAAATCATTTAAAGCTGAAGTTGAAAACCAATGTAACAGGAAAATACACATAGTTAGGTCTGATAGGGGTGGTGAATACTATGGTAGATATACTGAGAATGGACAAGCACCTGGTCCCTTTGCTAAGTTTCTTCAAGAGCATGGGATTGTTGCCCAATACACCATGCCTGGTTCTCCGGACCAAAATGGTGTAGCTGAAAGAAGAAACCGGACCCTTCTGGATATGGTGCGGAGTATGCTTAGCAACTCTAAGCTTCCTAAGTCGTTGTGGGATGAAGCGCTTAAGACGGCAACGTATATATTAAACCGTGTTCCAACCAAGGCTGTCCCTAAGACACCGTTTGAGTTATTCAAAGGTTGGAAACCGAGTTTGCAACATATGCGTGTTTGGGGATGTCCGTCTGAGGTGAGGATATATAACCCACACGAGAAGAAACTTGATCCAAGGACGATTAGTGCTTTCTTTATTGGATATGCACAATCTTCTAAGGGTTATAGGTTCTATTGTCCATCTCATACTACTAGGATAGTGGAATCAAGGAATGCTAAATTTCTTGAAGATGACTTGATTAGTGGGAGTGATCGGTTTAAGGACTTAGTTCCTTCCTTCGATCATATTGACTCTCAACCTTCTATGTCATCTGGTGGGGTTGTACTTATTCGCAGTGCTCCTTTAGTTATGCCTGCAGATATACCACCTACCGTTGAGATTCCACAAACTGTTGAGGATCAGCCTTTGGAAGAACCAGTTCAGGACTTGCAGCAACCGCCTGAACTAGATTTCGAACCAATGGTTGAACCAACTCAGGATATACAGCAAGATTCTGAGCCGATGCAGACTGAACCGATTCAAGAACTGCCACCAGTTCCTGAAGAGGTAGTTGCCCCGCAGCCTGTACAAGGTGATGAGGGTCCAACCTTAAGACGGTCTACTCGGGTAAGGCGATCAGCAGTTCCTAGTTATTATGTTTCGTATCTACAAGAATCTGACATAGGGGCTGAAGATGATCCTGAAACATTCTCTCAAGCCACAAATTGTGCACAGTCTGACTTATGGTTAGAAGCCATGAAAGATGAAATGAATTCCATGAAGGACAATGGAGTTTGGGATCTCGTTGAGTTGCCTAATGGGGCCAAGGCCATTGGCTGTAAATGGGTTTTTAAGACTAAAAGAAACTCATTAGGCAACATTGAGAGATACAAGGCCCGGCTTGTTGCCAAGGGATTTACTCAAAAAGAAGGAATCGATTACAAGGAGACTTTTTCTCCTGTATCAAAGAAAGATTCACTTCGGGTCATTCTGGCATTAGTTGCACATTTTAATCTTGAGTTGCAACAAATGGATGTGAAAACCGCTTTCCTAAATGGTGATCTAGAAGAGGAGGTTTACATGAAGCAACCTGAAGGTTTCTCTTCTAGGGGTGGTGAGCATTTAGTATGTAAGCTTAAGAAATCCATATACGGTTTAAAACAAGCCTCCCGTCAATGGCATCTCAAATTCGATGGGGTAATTTCTTCATTTGGTTTTGTTGAAAATCCCTCAGATAACTGTATATACCAGAAGGTGAGTGGGAGTAAAATTTGCTTTCTTGTTTTATATGTGGATGACATCTTACTTGCCACCAATGATAAGGGGATGCTTCGTGATGTGAAACAATTTCTTTCTAAAAACTTTGATATGAAGGATATGGGTGATGTCTCTTATGTTATTGGCATTAAAATTCAGAGAGATAGGTCCCGAGGTATACTGGGTTTATCTCAAGAAACCTATATAAACAAAGTTTTAGAGAGATTTCATATGCAAAATTGTTCACCGAACGCTGCTCCCATATCTAAGGGGGATAGATTCAGTTTGGACCAATGTCCGAAAAATGATTTGGAGAAGGAATCCATGGAGAACATCCCTTATGCTGCAGCAGTTGGATGTCTTGGATATATTCAAGTCTGTACGAGGCCG
Source organism: Ipomoea nil (assembly GCF_001879475.1). Taxonomy (NCBI): domain Eukaryota; kingdom Viridiplantae; phylum Streptophyta; class Magnoliopsida; order Solanales; family Convolvulaceae; genus Ipomoea; species Ipomoea nil. Next base: position 169,987 of record NW_017617529.1, on the reverse strand, counting down.
GATATTGCTTTTGCGGTTGGAATGCTAGGGCGTTACCAACACAATCCGGGGTTGGACCATTGGAGAGCTGTAAAGAAGGTTCTAAGGTATCTCAAAGGAACCAAAGGTTACAAGCTTGGGTTTAGGCAGACGGACAATTTAGATCTTGTCGGTTATTCAGACGCGGACTTTGCTGGCTGTGTTGATTCTCGAAAATCAACTTCAGGGTGCGTCTTCATTATGGCCGGTGGGGCTATCTCATGGAGAAGTGTTAAACAGTCCTTAATAGCTACTTCTACCATGGAAGCCGAGTTCATTTCCTGTTTCGAGGCTACTTCACAGGGTGTTTGGCTAAAGAATTTTATCTCTGGGCTTAGAATTATGGGTTCTATATCTAAGCCATTGAAAGTCTACTGTGACAACTCAGCTGCAGTCTTCCTAGCTAAGAACGACAAAAGTGGAAGTCGAACTAAGCACATCGACATCAAGTTCTTAGCAATTAGGGAGCGTGTCAAAAATAAAGTTGTATTCATTGAACACATTCATACTGAGTTGATGTTAGCAGATCCCTTGACTAAAGGCATGCCACCATTTAAGTTCAAGGATCTGATTCAGAAAATGGGACTTTCGCCCAATTTGTAATTTGTATATATACATTCAGTTTTAATAAAATTCTTTAGCATTCAGACATTTTCTCAATTAAGTGTGTACACCTTCATTTACTTTATATTGATGAGAAAATGTACTTCGGGGACTTGGAATAAACATAGGGTTTATTTCGTTGGGTTTTGTTTCCTAATTAAGTGCTCAATGGCAGTTTGCATTTGATCATAATGGGTACTACTCGTGCTAATGAGAACATATCATTATGGTTGGTGTTTTTCTGTTATTGAGTGGTAGTGCTTGCACCAAGTGGGAGAATGTAAGTTTATCCGTTACTATTATTATAACATTAGGATAAGTTATGATAATATTCAGTATTTGATATGTGGTGCAACACTAATAACCTAATAGCTAGACTACCATTATGATTAGGAGTCTGGTTAGGGTTTAGGAGACCTAAAGACAATCAACCACAATGATGGCCAGTGGTTATATAAGGTCACTAGTCCTCTCACTGCTCACATTACATACCTCATACACCATCTAGAGAGAGCTGAGTAAAGTGAGAGACAAAGCACTTATCATCTCTGCAGCAGTCCGGATCGCTCAACCGTAAGAAGAACTATGGCCGGAGGTTAGTACGATCCTATTATCACATATAAGATTATGCATGTGATATTTTAGTCTAACATGCGCTTCATACCTTCTAGAATATACCCAAAGGTCTGTTTAGAAACACGTTTATGGAGGATAGGATCACCAAGATAGTTACCCAAATTATCCGAGACAGAAATCCCCGTCATCCTCTTAATCTCCCTTTTGATTCCCATACTCGTGTTCGGACTCCAGAAGATGTTGGATTTAGAGACATTAATGGTGAGCCCAGATTTTCTGGAAAAGTTACCCAGATAATCCATAATGACACGCCCCTGATTTTCCGTTGCTTCTACGAAAAGCATGAGGTCGTATGCAAACAACATTTATACTATATAATTCAAGCTCCTCTTTAAACAGAGCTGTATTCATATTAGTGCAAACTCACTTCCATGTTTCAATGTGGACAAAGATTTCTTCCAACTCAAATGGGTATACTTTAAAAATATAATCAATTTTTTGTTTATTCATTATCCATTTTGAACATACAATATATCAATTTCTTCATCTTCATTTAGAAAAATACAAATCCACTTTGACCCAACCAAATCAAAAGTAGACTCCACTCATATTTATACCACAAAATAACGACTTACAATGTCATTTTTGTTAAAAATTTTCAACACTTGAACTCTATATTTTTTAAAGGTATAACCAAAACTCTCCCCTATATAGATTTGGTATAGATATGCTTCAAAATATCGCCAGTTTCTTTGAAATAAATTCAAAACAATAATTTTGCTTGCTAACAATATTACTATTATTGTAATACAACTAAATGTTTTGTATGACATTCTCATTAATAATTAATATGTGTGAACATTTTTTAGGGGTAAAAGAATACAAATAAATTCTCCATTTTTCTTAAAAAGTATGTTTACGGTAACCACTATGGAATGAAAGGAGTTTATAACAGACCACAGGACTGCATCACCTTAGATATGAAAATTATCCGTCGCCTGAGAGATTCGAACTCTCGCGGGGAAACCCCATGTACTTAGCAGGCACACGCCTTAACCACTCGGCCAAAGCGACTTGTTGGTTCAATGCCTATTGTAATTATCTATTGAATAATACAATTCTGTCATTGCGTCATCGCAGTTGTAGACTTGTAATTAATCTATTTGTTTTATTATTATTATTATTTGATGGAGTTTAATATTTTGAAGCAAGAATAAACTAATAATTAATCACAATAAAAGATCAGTGTTTACTTGATCTAAAAGGACTTGGACAGCTGGATTAAGGCACTACACAACCCATTAGCCTGCCAAGACAACACTCTCCGGGTCCATTATCTCAAGCATCGTTAATTCGTTATATCGTGGACTGCGGTACACGTACACCACGGTTAAAATGATGCCGTTTTTTTAAGTAAAGAAACGGCACGCTGTTAGTGTTAACGAAGCGACACTAGTGTATCTAAATCGACACTGTCTCACGTATTATTTTTATATTGTCAAATGAAACTGCAGTTATATCAAAATGATATTGTAGTTGTGGTGAAATGAAATTGTAGTGTATATAAAATGAAACTGAATAACATTTCACATATTTGAGTGTATATTATACTATGAAACTATAATTATATCGAAATGATCATGTAATTGTGTTTTAATGAAACTATAGTATATATAAAATAAAATTAAATAACATTTTCACATATTTGAGTTTATAAATATTGAATGAAACTGTAGTTATATCAAAATGAAACTGTAGTTGTGTTGAACTGAAACTGCAGTGTATACAAAATGAAACTGAAGAATAGAGTTACTTTTTGCGGAACAGCGAGAAACGGATGCCGTTTATTTTCATTAAATAAAACGACGTTGTTTTGATGCGCGTTGCATAATTGATTACGCACCGCGGTGCACGATATAATTTGTCTTATCTCAAGCTATTCTTATTTCCGCAACTTTAGGAAAATAAGTTGATGTTGTGGGTAGGGATGTAAACGAATCGAATCGAGTTAAATACTTAATTATTCTATTCAAATTTTACTATATCGAGAGCTATTAGTACACGTTAAATATTTGAATATCAAATTTTATTCGTATTTGATTCGATTATATTATTCGAATATATTCGATTTAACTCGCATATTCGAATTCGAAATGCATAACTTGATTTTTTTTAACTTTTAATTTATATATATATATATATATATATATATATATATATATATATATATATATGAATATTAGTGGAATCGAGCATACTCTGATTCGTATTTGTATTTACAAAAACTTTGAATCGAAATATGTCTTCGAATTTGGATTTGTATTAGATTTATTCGAAGCATGAATCCAATTTAAAGTATTTGATTTGTTTATACTCCTAGATAAAAAAAAAAATTTCCAATAAAGGTGAAACATTAAAATAAAAGAGATATTTAAAAAATAAATAAATTAAATAAATTACCTAAGAAATATAGGTGTAAAGATTATTGGATATGAGCAAAAAATAAAACGCATCGAAACTTTATAAAAATATTCATAACAAAATATGAAACATAATTAATTTGATAAAATAATTTGAATATATGTATGTGTGTGTGTATTAAATATTAAAAAAACTATTAAAAAAAACTGTAAAATTATATTGACACCCATAAGATTCAAACCTTTAACCTTTAGTATAACTAAACACATGCCCTACCAACTAATCTAACTCCTTATTGACAATTAACAGTTTTTATATACTAATACTCAAACATGTACTATATATACATATATACATACAAAGATTATATATGGGGTAGGGGTGGGGTCAGAGGCGGAGCTAGGATTTGTTGATGCGGGGGGCCAATGATTGCAATGTATTTCATTTTCCTTAGTAGTAAAAGCATATAGTAGTACACTACTACACTCTAAGAGTTGATTTAGCTACCATTTAACTACAATACCTAGACTTTTTGTTGTGGTGAGGACTAATGAATCCTTCTCTGTGAGCATATATCTATTAATGTGTATCCAACTATTAGCTTAGGCTTTTAGTTGAGATGGAGCACATGCTTCAATTTGGTATCTGCGCCAGACCAAAGGGCATGGGTTTGAATCTCAATGCCACTCATAAGCGACTACGGTTTACCGGTCCACGTGTTGGTTGGAATCCACCGTACACGTGAGGGGGCGTGTGAGCATATATCTATTAATGTGTATCCAACTATTAGCTTAGGCTTTTAGTTGAGATAAAAAAAAATAATAAAAACCAAAGCTTTAAAGAATAAAAGAATAAAAAAGTTATCTATAGACTTGCAGCTTGAAAATTAAAAGAGAAATTACCTACAGTGTAAGCCGCACAATCAACAGGCTCAGAGTTTCCTTCTCCCGTTCATAGTATCCATAATTCTCCTTGGATTTATTTCAATGGCGCCCAGAAAGGGATGCAGATATAAATTGAGGAAGACAACGATGGAACAATATCGAAATTTATGAGAAATTAAAAAAAAAAAAAAAAAAAAAAAAAAAAAAAAAAAAAACTGGATGAAGAGAAAAAGAATTTCGAAGAAAGAGCAGAGGAAGCCGAGCATATGAAGCAGCGGTGCGGCGAACTCGACGAGGGCGATCTGCACTAGTTTGGATGGTTTTTTTTTCTTAAAAAAGCAATAATTGCATTCCACTTGATTTCTTCTTCCTAGAATTACAATAATACTTCAAATTCTACTTGCCTCTGGTTGATTTCCGAACGATTTGCTTCGTTCTCGCCATTCAACTTGCCTGCGGTTTATTTAATCTCTTCATCAATCCTATAAATATCATCTCCATTCTCCCTGTAAAAGATACGAATGAATATATATATATGTAAATATCCATCTCCTTCTTTTATCTCCATCCTGCTGCTGTTATTAGATATTATATATTATTATTATTAAATTCATAACAACAAGAAGTTTAATTGCTTTGTTTTAATTTGAGGGGGGCAAATATTTTGATGGGGCCATGGGGGGCCACAAAAAAAAAAAAAATTACAGTAGTAATAAAAGAATTTTTTTTTTGGTGGGGGGGGAGGGTGCCTCCGCTCCTGGGTGGGGTGAGGGGGACAGCTGACCCCCTTCCCCCTTTGGCTCCGTCCATGCTCCTAGTTGTGAGAATGGGAATGGAAGAATTTGATGGCGCGAAGTACATATTTAGGAGTAGTATAATTTCTGGTAGTTTTATTCTTTGACCTTAGCTTGAAAGTTGAAACCCAGTCAAATTTTTGTGAGAATGTATTACGGAGTATATTATTTAGGAATAAGGGTCAAATATATCCTTGAATTATTTATGAAAGTGTAATTAATTCATAAAATTAGAAAAAACTCAACTTCAATTACATACCTAAACTAATAAAAAGGTACAATTAGCCCAATTTGACATGTTATCACATGTAACCTTGAGGTTAAAGATAATTGGAATGCCACATCAGTATATTTTGTTGACTTGGATGCTCAATTCGATCACATAACAATAACAATAACAATAACATACAATAACAATAACAATAACAATAACAATAACAATAACAATAACAATAACAATAACAATAATAATAATAATAATAATAATAATAATAATAATAATAATAATAATAATAATAATAATAATAATAATAATAATAATAATAATTGTTAGATGTCAATCATCTAAGGTTATATGAAGGTTTTATTGTCCATCACATACTACTAGGATTGTAAAATCAAGGAATGTTAAGTTTCTTGAAGATGACTCGATTCGTTAAAAAAATTGATTTAAGGACTTAGTTCTTGCTTTTGGTCATAATCATCTAGTGGGATGATATTTGTACATATCACCCTTGCTTTCTCATTTGCTATTGTACAACTCACTATTAAGATTTGAAAAACTACTAAAAATCGACCATTGGATAAACCAGCCTAGGAACTACTGCAATTTCCTGGACCCGTTTCCTAACCAAAGGGATGAATTGATTCAAGGTTTATCACAAATTCCTAAAATGATATAGGTCGAACCAATTCAAGAACTACCCCTAGTTTTTAAAGAGGTACTTGTCTCGCAACCTCTCAAGGTGTCGATCATCCAATGTTAAAACAATTTACTCAAGTAAGATGCTCAACATTTCCTTGTTACTATGTGTTATATCTATAAGAATTTGACATTGGAGTCAAAAATTATCTCGAAACATTTTCATAAGTCAAAAATTGTGAACAATATAATTTATGGTTTGAAGTCATGAAAGATGAAATAAATTGATTGAAAAAGTTATGGAATTTGGGACTTTGTGGAGTCACCTAATGGGGCCAAGGCTATTGTGTGTAAATGTGTTTGTAAGACTAAAATAACATCATTGGGCAGCATGTAGAGATACAAAGACTAGACTTGTTGCTAAGGGATTTACTTAGAAAGAATGAATCGATTACATATAGACCTTTCTCCTGTGACGAAGTAAGATTCTGTCGAGTTATTTTGGTTGTATTTGCACACTTTAACCTTAAGTTTCAATAGATGAATGTGAAAACGATTTTAATCTCTTTAATGATCTAGAATATGAAGTTTATTTGAAACAACCTCAAGGTTTCTCTTCTAGATCGAGGTGGTGAGCATTTGGTTTGCAAGCTAAGAAAATCCATATACGATTTTAAATAAGTTTCATGTCAATGGTATATTAAGTTCAACGGGGTCTTTCTTTATTTTGTTTTGTTGAAAATTCCTTAGATCATTGCATATACTAGAAGGTTAGTATGTAGGAGTAGAATATGCTTCCTTGTTTTATATAAGGATAACACCTTGCTTGCTACCAAAATAAATTGGAACTTATGCTTGCTCGGTTAAAACAAAGGTCATCAAAAAAATCAAGGAAGCACAATATTTTTCTGTGATATTAGATTATACTTTTAATCTTAGTCACCAACAACAAATGTCTTTGATTTTAATATGTGTTGACATATCAACATATCTAATTAAAATAGAAGAGTTCTTACTGGAATTCTTGGTTGCGAATGAAACTACTGGCCAAGGTCTTTTTGAAGTATTACAAAATGTGTTGATATCACTTGATCTTGATATGGATGTAAGGGGTCAAGGTTATGACAATGTGCCAAATATGAGAGAGAGACATCAAGGTGTATAAAAAATAAAAAAATAAATAAAGACTATTGGAAGTAAATCGTAGAGCATTTTATACCCCTTGTGGTAGCCATAGTCTTAACTTGACTTTGTGTGACGTTACAAATAGTTATGGCAGAGCAAGGGATTTCTTTGGAGTAATGCAACATATTTATACAATATTCACTAATTCCAAAAAGATGTAGCATATTTTGAAAAGTAATGTACCAATCTAACTCTTAAGCCATTGTCATCTACTCGGTGAAAAAGTCGTGTGGAAGTGTTAAAGCAATTAGGTATCAAATCATCGGTGATATTCGAGAAGCCCTACTTCAAGTGTCAGATACAAACATTGATCCTAAAATTCAAAGTGATGCAAGTTCATTAGCTACAAATGAACTTAGTAACTTTGAATTTTTGTTAGCCATAATCATTTGGTTTGAAATCTTATATGCGGTTAATTTAGTTAGCAAACATTTACAAACAAAAGATATGCTTCTTGATATAGTTGGTAATCAAATTAAAGGGTTAGTTTCTTTCTTCAAGAATTATAGAGAAAATGGTTTTTCTAGTGTCATGGATATTACAAAGGAAATTGCCACTAAATTAGAAATTGAACCGGTGTTTCCTCAAAAGCGAAAAAATTGTAGAAAAAGAAAATTTGATGAGTGTTGATAACACTTCATTACCACCAGAGGAAACTTGTAGTGTTCATTATTTTTTATACATTGTATATCAAGCTATTGTTTCATTGACTCAGAGTTTTGAGCAATATGAAGTATACGAAGGAACTTTTGATATTTTTTTTTTGTTTAATTCTGACAAGTTACAATTGATGTGTGTTATGGATTTGAAGTCTTGATGCATTTGTTTAGAAGCAGTTCCTAAGAAAGATGAACAGTTTGGCGATATTGAGGAAATGAATTGTATATTGAACTAAAATTTCTTAGAGAGATTTTATCAAAAGAAAAGATATGAGCAGTGAGTAGATGGGTTGTTTTCCAAATGCTACCATTGCATATCAAATATTATTGACTATCTCAATTACGGTTGCCTCTGCAAAAAAAAAAAAAAAAAAAAAAAAAAAAAAATTGTTTAAAAAAAAAAGTTAAAATGGTTCAAATCTTACCTATGATCAAGTATATTGTAAGAGAGACTACTGGACTAGCTTTAATTTCAATTGAAAATGAGATTTTCGAAGAAGTTGATATCAAAAGTTTAGTGAATATTTTTACATCTACATATGCACAACGCATGTCATTTTTTTAAATAACATTTTAAATGTATTTTTTTATACAATATTTATATTTTGACATAATTTTTTGAAAACTATTAGCCTCGTTTGGTTCGCTGGAAAATATTTGAAGGGAAATGGAATTGAAATTCCATGGAAAATAAATTCCAAGAAAATAGATTCCATTGTTTGGTTGGTGGAAAAGAAATTACTGGGAATATGAATTCCATTGTTTGGTTGAGTTTGGAATGGTAAGGAATAATGTGTATAATGACAAATATAACCCTACACAACAATAATAATATAATAATAATAAGAGTAATTAATAAATAATAATAAGGCTAAAATTGTCATATTAGTTTTCCATGGAAAACAAAATACCTAGGATGTGCTAGGAATTTGTTTTCCTCATTCTCAATGAAAACTTTTTTCAATGAAAAATATTTTCCATCCAACCAAACAACATAAAACATCATTTTCCTTCACTTTTAGAAAAACATTTTCCATGAAAAATGTTGGAACTGCCTGTTGAATATAAATATGTATCTAATGCAACATTTGGTCAATAATAGAGAACTAAGGGATACTAATAAGTGATGTTCATTTACCTTTATTAATGGGATGTAGGTGATGTAGGTATGACTTAATTAAAGTGACTCACAAATATTTACATTAATTCAGGAGGCTACTCAACTTCGCTGCAGGTTAGCATGATTGTGTTTGGTTCAAACATTAGAATCCAAATAATAATTGGAATTAAATACTTGATAATGGTGTGTTTGATTCAAGCATTGAAATCAAAATATTAATAGGAATCAAATAATTAATAATGATAAGTGATTTCAAACATTAGAATTGAAATAGTAATGAAAATCAAACGCTTAGTAATGATATCAAATACTTATTAGTGATAATGGATTTAAGTAAAAAGAGTCACTTTATTTTGTAGTAACTAGAAATTAGAATCAAAATAAATAAATAAATAAATAAATAATTAATTAAAATTATATATATATATATATATATATATATATATATATATATATATATATATATATATATATATATATATATATATATATATATAGGTTCAAATGTGGTTGGTGCGCCCAGGTGCAGTTGTGCGATTAAATCTGAGCCATTGATCTTGCTTAAATCAACGTCTAGGATTACCTAAATTTAAAAAAAAATAATAAAAATAAAAAAACAAAAACAAAAACAAAAATAAAAAACAAAAACTCAGTGGTAATTTGGTAATTTTTGCATCTATGTCAAATTTAAGGTGCGTGAGTTTTATGCTTAATGTGAGTAGTTGTTGAAACTTAAGGTGCGTGGCTTTGTGCTTAAGATGCTTGATTTTTATGCTTAAGGTGCGTGAATTTTGTGCTTAAGGTGTGTCATGTTTCATTTTCAAATTTGAAACAGAATAGAAGGCGGCAAAGGGTAACGGGCACTCCTTGCCCGCCACCCTTCTCCCTTTTGAACTAAGGCGTCTCCCAGACCCCTAGCTCAGACCTGCTGAGGGGTGACTCCTAGTTCAGACCCCAATAACAAAACTTTTGAACAAAATTTGGTGCATTGTTCTAACACTTAAGGTGTGCCTTTGTATCACTTAAGGTGCGTCATTGCTATAAACTAAAAATGCACGATGTTAATATTTAAGGTGCATCAACCACACGAGAAGCTTTAACCGTACTGTATATATATTAAAATTTCATATTTAATTTAATAAATGGACAATGATCTTTTTCTTGCTTTTTTTTTTTTTGAAAAATGACCATGATCTGTTTCTTCTCCCTTATTATTGATTTTATTGTTGAAAAGTATAAGAATAAAAGAATAATGAATTTTATAATTAATAAATGATTTGATTTCGGTAACAAAAGTAAATAAACAAACATGGTAAATGATAATCAATATCAAAATCCACGGTATAGAACAAAAGTTTTCAACCAAACACCACATTAGTTTACTCACTTTTTATGTCATTACATGATTATGTGCACACAAAAATCACATTATAATTTAAAAATAAAAAAAATAAAAAAAAATAAAAAAAGATATATCTGCATTATCCTGAGGAATTTGAAGTATGAAAGTAGGTACTGATACATAAATGGGCAAATGGCCCACCTAACCAACAACAACAAACCCATGAACATGTGGGGCCAAAATTCAGGCACAGGCGCAGGGATTATCGACCACCACCACGTCCTCGTCGCCGCCGCTCCTAAACACCAGGTACCCAGCGCCGAGGCCCACCACGACGGCGATAAACACGCCGGCGTTGAAAGACATGACGGCCAGCATCAGGAGATAGCCGATGGCGGAGTTGACCCCGAAGAGCAGAGCTCCGGCGAATCTCGCCGCCTTCCATCCGCCGCCGACGACGGAGCCGAGGAGGAGCGGAGTATCAACGGAATCCGGCTTGTTTTTTGCAGCGCCGAGAGAGGAAACAAGCTTGAAGCGGAGACGGCGGTCCTCCATGAACTGGTAGAAGACGGAGAAGACGAAGCAGGCGATCAAGGTGAGCGCGTAGCTGGTCCACGAGTCGGTTTTCCAGAAATCGAACAAAACGGTGACGTTTTTGCCCCAGTAGAAGGTCATGTGCATCATCTTCGCTGCTCTGCCGGAGATTTGGGGGAAGAGAGAGAAATTGAAGGGTATGGAGAAGGAATTAGGACAAACCTAAATTATAGATCTATAATTTTCTTATATAATAATAAAACTTGTACTAAGGAATTGTACTATTATTCTTATGATTGTACTTCTTCATTTTCTTTTTACTATATTCCATTTTGGATATTGCGATTTGCGAATATAAATAGGCCAGAGTTTTTTTCGTTTTTAAATATTAAAATTCTTTAGCGCCAATATGATAAATTTGAGAATATAAAATACTCTTTTTTTTTCCTTTTTTTTTTCCACCTGTTATTGAACTGCAAAATGGCTAAGATTCTAAGAGCATCCACATTGGTTGGGAAGAATGGGGAGATAATGTAAGAGTGATTAGGAAAGAGAGTGTGGGAGAGGAGAGAAAAAAAAAAAGAAAAAACAAAACAAAAAAAAAATTAAAAAAAAAAAGAAAGTAGTCAGACGCGTCAGGCGCGCCTGACGCGCCTCCGGGCGCGTGCAGTGCACGCGCCCGGCTTTTGCCCAAGGCTGTGCGCGAACGCGCACAGCCTTGCTTCTTCTTCTTTCTCTTTTTTTTTTTTTTTTTTTTTTTTTTTTTTTTTTTTTCTGACAATCTCCCTACATTTGCAGGGAGATTATTTTTCAATTATCTCATGTCCACACTAGCTATTATCTCATGAAGGGAAGATTTAATTCTGAATTCTCCCCACAATATCCACAAGTGTGGATGGCCTAAGAGCATCCACATCAATTGGGGAGAATGAGGAGATAATGTAAGAGTGATTAGGAAAGAGAATGTGGGAGGGGAGAGAAATAAAGAAAAAAAAATAATAGAAAACTGATTTTAAAAAAAAAATAAAAATAAATAAAGCCTTTGTCAGGCGCGCTGACAGCGCTGTCAGCGCGCCTGACGCGCCACACGGGCGCGTGTAGTGCACGCGCCCGTGTGGCACTTGGCTGTGCGCGCTGTTTTTTTTTTTTTTTTTTTTTTTTTCTGACATTATTTTGTGTTTTGCAGGACAAATATCTCCTCAAATAACTCCACTCCACATTTGCTATTAACCCCACCCAACATAATTGTTATGACATTATCCCAATATTATCCACTAGTGTGGATGCTCTAAGAGCATCTTTAATCCTCTACACCAAAGTTTACACTAAAAAGAATATTTCAACATATTTTTACACCAATTTTTTTTTTCATCTTCAATCCATTTGCACTATATTTTATTCTTACACTAAAATAATTTATATTCTCATAAATTAAAAAAAAAATTATATTAATACTTTTGTTATTTTAATATAATAACATATATAGTTGTAATTTAATAAATTAAAACTTTAATTATGTTTTATGTAATTTAATTCTTAATTAATATATATTCAATATTAATCTTGCTTTAATCGTTTTGATAAGATCTTTCGAGTGATATAATTTATTTTTAATAATATACAATTTATATTTAAATATTTAATAAAATATATAAATATATAGAAATAAAAATGATACAAAAGGAATTATCAAAAAAGATCAAGGGCAAAATAGTGACAAATGTAATTTCATTTATAGAATGGGTTGAGATTAATTTCAATATTTCATAGGGCAAATTGATCGATGAGAAATGTATCTTGTGAGCTGGAGCCTGTGGCAAGCTAGAAACAACAAAGTCTGGAGAAAAATAATTTACAAATATTTGTTTTTTTTACATGTTAAACGATATGCAAATATGGTAGCTCATTTAGTAGTTAGGAATGTCATGTCTAAGATAGATTGTATATTTGTATAGAGTGGTTTACTTTTCCTTATTCCACTGTGTATCAAGCTTTAAGCTTTGACGTACTAAGTTAATGGTAATCATTTTCCTTTAAAAAAAGTACTTTTTTATTGGTTATATATTTTTTTCGATTTATCTTAAAATATTATCCGTTTTTCTTAATTTAAATATCACTGAGTTTATTTTTATTCTTTTATATTTCTAAAATTAGAGAAATGACAATTCAAAAATATGTTATTAATTTCATTAAAAATTATGTCAAACACAAATAAAATTTGTAATTTTAAATGTTGGTACAATAAGGAGTTAATAACTCCAATGGTCCTCTGAGTATTGGTCATATGCCAGTCCTGGTCATCCGACTTTTAAACAACCACGAGTAGTCCTTCGTCTTTTTAAAAATAACCACTCGTGGTCCTCTCTTAGAGATGGTGTTAAGTAGACGTTAAATGTGGGGGCAAATTTATCATTTTCCATTTCTTTTCTCTTTAAGGTTGTCGTTCAGTAGGTCGTCATTTTAGCCCAAATCTCTCACTGATGGAATAATATAATAGTGCTATATTATTATTATTATTATTTATGAGGGAAGATGCAGTCAGAGAAGAAAGAGTCAGGACAAGAAAATAGGAACATTACGTGACCTTAATATTAGGGGAGGTTGCAACTTCAGAAAGGTGATATTATATAAAGGCTCAGGAAGACAGAGGAAGCTCACGCCAGTCTCAAACATAAAACCTTCTCTTCTACATATATATTCTTTCTTCTTCCTTATATTTCATGATCATGGCCACATATGTACATGTACTACACCTACAACTTAGTGGATTACGGCTTGGCTTAGCCCAAAAAGGCTCGTGGTTTTCATCGTATTGGTTTCCACGTTAAATATCTTGTGTCATGCCTATTTATTTCTTATTTAATGATTCCCTGCAACCATTTTATTATACATATTTTCTTAGGGAGATTATTGACCCGTATAAATACATACCCCGGGATCAATTTTCTCCATCAATGGTGCTTTCGTTGAGAGCGGTTGTACAAGCTTAAGCGTGCTCTCTCTCTCTCTCTTATCTATCCTTAGCTGATTAAACACTCATGTTTAATTTGCTCTCTATTCATATCTCGCAACAATCTCTATATTGTCTATCATTTTCCATGTAAGCAAACCTCATCACTTGTCCAATACATTATCTCCAGAAATCCATGCAAATAATACAATGCTCAAGAAACACTCCATCCTTCCATCTCTCCGTTCCTTGAGTAACGGGGGGAGAGAATCACATACACTCTATCCTTCCATCTCTCTGTTCCTTGAGTAACGGGAGTGAACTCATGGTCACCGCATGGCCCATAGTAGGGGTGGGCGAGCTCGGAGACTGTCGTGCTGTTGTTAAAGAGGATAAACAAGAACGAACAAGAAATTGAACGGTTGATTGGGCAACTTGAAGAAATTCGATTAATGCGTGTTGAACCGAGTATGAAGAACATTTACATGGGGTTGATATTCATGGTTGTAATACTGTTGGTTTTTTTTTTTTTTTTTTTTTTTTTTTTTTTTGGAATTTTTTTTGTTTATATAGAAAAAGTTGTAGGTTCTAGTAAGATAAGGATGTTATCCTACAATTACCATTAATGTATAATGTTAGCAGTGGTTATGGTAATGTTATTATGACAGTGAATTGTGCTGTATGAATTTAGTTGGCAATGGTTATGGTAATTCTATTATAGCAAGTGAATTGTGTTGTATGAATTTAGTTGGCAATGGTTAATTTTGTTAGTTGGCAATGGTTATGGTAATTCTATTATAGCAAGTGAATTGTGTTGTATGATTAATGGCAAGTGAATGTTTATTCAATGCTCGGCTAGCAGCATTGGTGGAAATATCCTTTGTTGAGTATTGTGATTATCTGGCTAAGGTTGAGTATAGTCATCATCCTCATCTATAAGTAGCTGAGTAGAGGGGGTGTGTAGGTTAATTTCTTCATGTTCTTGGTGCTGTTGTACACTGCCTCCACTGGCTCCACTTCCTCCTATAGCAGATTAACATATTAGTAGTTCAAACCAGATTAGCAATGCATAAATAATAGCATATTAGCATATTAGTAGAGCAAACCTTGCTGTTGTCCGCCACTGCCATTAATCAACTCAAAAACTAGGGCATCAAAAACCAAATTTGCTCACCATCCTTAGTTACCACTGCAACTGCCACTACCACTGCCATCTACAATTATGATCTTCCTTCTTGCATAAACTACAATGTATTTTGATATGGGATTAATTTAGATGCTCACCATCCTTGATTACCACTTGCTTGTCGATTTTTTCCTTAACTTGCGTGGCCTACCAGCCTTTGCTGTGTATAAACTACAAAGGTTGGAGAGGTGGCCACATATCACTAACAAGCCATTCTGAAGGCCTTGCCATGGGGTTTATACTCCCTTCATATGTTTTCAAGTAATTGTCAACCAAGTAGGTGTGGTGGACATAGTTATAAACAGGCTCATTCCCATTCTTTATCCATATAGCACATATAGCATGCCTACATGGTATTCCACTCAATTCCCATCCCTTACAACTACAAGTCTTCTTCTCTAAATCTACCTCATGCTGCTAAAACACATGGAAATACACCCCTTTAATTTCAAATCTGAATTCATCACATTGAATTCTCATATAGCTCCTAGCATGTTTTTCATTTACAACTATTTTTTCAGCTATTCTAAGACACACAGGTGCATTCCACTTCATTCCTTTTTGTCTATTTTCAAAAAATCTATTCATCAAGATTTTCCTCAAGCTCTCAATGCAAGACAGTAATGGTTGTTCCCTAGCTTCTAGAATTACAGCATTGAAAGATTCACAAATGTTATGGACTAAAATGTCACAGTGTGAAGTAGTTGTGAAGTGTGACCTAGACCATTCAAATGGATGTTTCTCAATCAACCAAGCATAAACATTTGCATCCAGTGTCTTCAACTTGTTCATGGCTTGTGTGAAATGGTTGATAGTAGTAGCTCTTGTTACTTCTTACAGGTTGTCTTTAATAGATTTCCCATTGAACCCTGCAAGCTTCATGTTTCTATGAAGATGCCTAGCACAAAACCTAGGCCAAAACAGTTTCATAAATTAGAATGCCAAAATAGTTTCATAAATCATAATGCTAACATGGACAATTATATATTTATATGTGACTTTGTCTAGAATTAACAATTCCAATGGTCTTAAAGTCGTTTTAGGTGAGAATGGAGAGTATTCTTCTGTAATAATAAATGTTGTCTACCAGGAAGTATTTAAAAATTTGTAATTATATTTGGTAAATGGTAATATTTATATCTAGGCTTTTTTTTCTTTTTCTTTTTTTTTTTTTTTTGTAAATTTTGTAATGCAATACAATTTAATGATTTCTATTTTACAAAATTGATTGTATGTTTTTATTAAGATGCATATTAGCAACTAAATATTTATATTATAAAATTAATTAATATTCATCCCGTGTATCGCACGGGACAATATTTAGTTGTGCTCTATAAGACATAACATTGTGCTCTGCAAGAAGGTAAAATATGCACCCAAAAACAAAAAAAAAAATAAAATAAAAATAACTTATGTAAATAAAATTCTATAATGTCACTGCATTTTCTTTTTAAACATCTCTAATTTGGACCCTTGATCTGGACTCTATCAATGGATATAATTTAACCTTATTTTTCACTTAAAGGCAATTGTTTCACCCGATCGCTTATATATATATATACCGCGCACCGCGTGTACCGTTCCGGAAATGGATCGTGTGTACCGCGCTATGTACACTGGTAGACGTGAACCGCAGCACACGTACCGGTAGTCCAAGGCGGTACATACCGCGGGTCTACTGCTGCGGTAGACCGGACCATTAGCTCGTTGGAAAAATAATTCGGAAGGTTGGCATAACATAGCTCGCAAGGCCTGCCAATTTCCGAACGACATTCGTGCCCGCACGTGAACTTAGGTTTGGATCAAGCCTTTTCGATCTTAGTTTGAAATTTGATTTGCACCCCCGCAACCCCCCTGCGCGCGAGAGAGAACCTTTATGCAATTATGCTATACAATTCAATAAGCCTAAAAAAAGCTCTTGTATAAATAGTGGGGCAAATTCTCTTTCAAAACCAATATGGGACAAAAGCTTCACTTTTTCCCTTCATTTTTCCAACTCAAATGGATCTACTTTAGAAATATCCTCTAGAAAATGGCATAACCACTCAGCCTCTTCACAACATTTGTCCAAGGCTATCAGCTCAGGAATTAATTATGAACCGTAGCACGTTTGACATAGCCGTTTAGGAATTAATTATGATTAGTTTCAATTTATTATCTAAAACTTAACTTGGTGGCATCAAAATTATTCTGTTTGATTTGTTAGTTATGAGAGTTATTCATTTGAATTTTAAATTCAATTCTTAATGCGTTAGTACTAATGAATGTCATTCTCCTATAAAAATTGGGTCAAAGTACCTCCGAGGTCCTTGTACTATAGCGTTTTGTTCAATTTAGTTCTTAAATTTTTATTTAATTTAATTTAATCCATGTAAAAAGTGATATAATTAAGGACAATAGTTAACGGTGTTAATATTACCATTAACTTAAGTTACGTAGCGTTGACAATATTTATATTTCTACTCATATATTACTTTAATTTATAAATATTTAAAATTAGTTATTTTTACCACCAATATATTAAATTAGTATGTCTAAAATAAATAATTACAACCATGTTCCTAACGAGATTTAGACAATTGTCTTTAGTTTCAGCACTTTTTAAAGTAAAGGAACTAAATTGAACAAAATAAAAGTACAATGACTAAATTAAACAAAACACTATAATATAGGAACTTTATAGGTATTTTGACCTAAAAATTGTGTTAACAGAATATTTAAGAACTTTTGACACCCTCAAAATTATGATTTTCTTCATACGAAAATTCCCTCAATGCTCTCAAATTCTACCAATACTTCTGTATAACATTTGAAGTGCTCATTTGTTCAAGTTCGTTGAAAATGATATATTTGAGTGCTAAAATATACTCATTATAATCCATTGTTTCATAGGAAGTTGATGTTGCAACGTTCATAGCACTCTCAGTAGGAAGTGAATAAGGTTTAAGGAAAGCATGAATGATACATGCCTCGAATTTTGATTTACTATGACTGAAATATTTAGAAATAATTTTTTAATAAAATTTCTTTTTTCGGATAACAAAAAATAGTCAAAAGAAATTGGATGCATGATTTTAAATAGTTTGAGTTTTTAGTTGGAATTTTTTAAAGTTTAAGAACTTATTAATTACTTTTTTACTAATAGTTGGATCGAAGGGTCTATTTGATTATTTTCCTTACAATAATATGAAGAAAATAGTTACAATGTTGAAAAACACCTAATCTAATATTATAAATAAAAAGAAAATTTAATATTTGTTGTAAATAAAATTAATTATTTATAAAAATACCACGACATTTTTTTATTTGTATAATTAGTTTTAATGTCATTTTAATAATCAATATTGTATTTTCCTAAAGTGGTTTCCCATCCCTACACCCTACTGCAGGCGACACTTCCAAGCAAAATTTTATATTAGAGCGGCATTATCAATTGGGATATTAGAGGGAAGACGGTAAGAGTGATTAAGAAGGAGAAGATGAGAGGAGAAAGAACAAAAAAAAAAAAAAAAAAAAAAAAAAAAGCAAAATTAAATTTAAAATAATAATAATAACAATTAGCACTGTCAGGCGTGCCTGACGCGCCACCGAGCGCATGCACTTGATCATTTGTAGGAGGATTCTTTTTGAATTATCTCATTCTCGCATCAGCTTTGCTTTTCACTTGAGAGAATTAATTCTGACATCAACTCTCAAATCGACAACCGGAGGGACTAAATCGACTAAAAATAATTATTTTTTGTGGACTAAATTGATGAATAAGTAATTGAGGGGCTACATTGATAATTCGCTAATAATTAAGGGACCAAATTGTTCATTAACTCTTTTTTTTTTTAAGAAATAATGACATTTTTTAAAATAGAACATTAAACATAAACAAGTGAAAGGAGAAGTGTGGGAACGCCACTTTTTACCATCTGACATAAAAATCAAACAGTCTTCTGACTTTATTAGATTGTAATAAATGTATACTCTGAAGTTTAATCTCATGACCTCTTATATGAGAGAAGTCACTACATGCTATCTGAACACAAGGTGCTTAGCAGTGTTATATTTAATTAATTAGTCATAAAATGTGTTAAATATATTTGTGATAGATTGAGTCATACAATTCCTCAATTTGTCAATGAGGGACTAAACTCGCCACCGAGATAATAAATAATTGACTAAATCAAAATGTGAAGGTCTCAATAATTAAGAGGCAAAGTCAACTATAGTCCTATAATTAAGGGACTAAAAGCCTTATTTTCTCATTTTTAATATTTATTACTCATTTGGTCCCATGTTTTGTTTGTATTTTTGTGAATCATGTTATTTACAAATTAATTTTTCATAATATTTAATTTGTAATTAATATATAAAATTTATATATTTAAAAATTATATTAAAATAAACACACACAAAAATTAAGTTTAAAAAATAAAAAAAATACTAAATAAGATAACGAATAAGAAAAAATTGATTTGATCAATAAATAATTAAATAGTAATCTAGACAAGTAACGCTAGGCCAATTATGTCGCTCGACCACAAGATCTTTAACAAATTAACGCTAAAATTAGAATTACAACATATGGAGTATAATTTCATTTGTAATTCTATACACTATTAGGAAATTACAAATTAGATGCCATTAAATATGAAATGATAGCATATTTATCATTTTTATGAAATTAAATTACTGCCCCAATTCGATCTGTCTAAATTTGAGTTTGTTATGTATGTCATTTACAATCTTCTAATAATGCTAAGAAGGTTTTTTTTTTTTTTTTTTAATGATTTAGTATTTAATTAGAGATTATCATTTATTTTAATTGTAAAAAAAAATCTTTATTTTTGTATTTATTTTAAATTGAGGTGGTACCTTAGCTTATAATTAAATGATAGTGTATACATATCATATATCATACCAAATCATATCAGTGGTATATCAAATATTAGTTAATCCTATAAATAAACAAGTAAATGCATAAATGAAGATAAATTAATTAACTTATTGACTAACTTTTTTTTTGAATGTACTTATTGAC
Source organism: Ipomoea nil (assembly GCF_001879475.1). Taxonomy (NCBI): domain Eukaryota; kingdom Viridiplantae; phylum Streptophyta; class Magnoliopsida; order Solanales; family Convolvulaceae; genus Ipomoea; species Ipomoea nil. The sequence continues at coordinate 149,824 of NW_017617529.1, read as the reverse complement.
TAACTTAAAATAAGTTTATAAGCTTTGTTTTGCTAGCAATCACATGGTGTTAATTAAGTTAAAATAAAAAGGAAGTATGAGTATGTTTGATATGTACAATTTTCTCTCCCTGTGTCCTAGGGTTTCCCTAATTTCCCCCCTGCGATCTAGGGTTATGGCGTACGTACATGCGAACAGCACCATTGAAGCAGCCTGCTCACCTCCGAATGACGTGCAAGAGATAATAACACACACGGCAGAGATCACGCTGGACGATGAAGAACAAGGTGTCCGGTTCGAAGATGAAGAACTCGGCATCCAAACCCTACCGGCGGCGAAGGAAACCTGGACCATTGTTGGCCGGTTTTTGATAGATCGGATCCTCAAGACCGAGGTGATGAAGCGTGTTATGGCTTCGGCTTGGAAGCCTCTGATGGGTATTGAGATAACGGATGTGCAGCCCAATTTGTTCTTGTTCACCTTCTTTGATGAGCCGGACATGAAGCGGGTTATGGATGAGGGTCCTTGGGCGTTTGAGAATGCGACGCTGCTATGCCAGGTCTTGAATGATGGTGAGGATCCGTTACAGGTTAGTCTTAATACTGTGGACTTATGGGTACAGGTTTCGGACATCCCCCAGGGATACCGTACGGTTAAAGTGTTGGAAAGAATTGGAGACTATGTTGGGGTGTTCTTGCGCTATGATGAACGAAATTTTGAGAGACAATGGACTTCCTTCTATAGAGTTAGAGTCACCCATGATGTCTCAAACCCCTTGAAGCGGGGGATGAAGATGATTCTGAGAGATGGGTCCTGGACATGGATTAATTTCAAATATGAACGCCTCCACATGTTTTGCTTTTTTGCGGACGAATGGGCCATACGGACAAATTTTGCTTACAAGCTCGCCGTTCGTTGTTGAGACCGGAACAATATCCGTTTGGGGCGTCGATGAGGGCGGGGGGTACAAATTCGGCCAAGGTGTTGGGGGAAAAATGGTTTCAACTAGGCCAAGAGAGGAGGCGTGAGATTGGCTATGGGAGTGGGAGAAGGGGAATGGCGGTGGGAGTTGGGGTTGGAAGGAGTGAACAAACTCGGGTGGAGGTGTCTCAACCTACGGCTCGGGTGGGTTCGGATATCGGCGGTGTGGGTGGGTTGGGCAGTGAGGGCGTTGGCGGTGAGGGGGTGGGGGTTCGGGTTGATCCGAAAAGAAGGAGGACGGAAATTGGGGAGGTGAGTGCTTTGAATTGGGACATGGTTGTTGATTCTGATTCTTTGATGGCGGGACCTGTGGATCAGGTCCGCCGGTCCCAATGAGTACCTTAAGTTGGAACTGTCGTGGCTTGGGTAATCCACAGACAGTTCGCGTGATTGAGGACATGGTGTCCTCCAAGAAACCCGACTTTGTATTTCTCATAGAAACCAAGGTTGACCGTGATCATGCGAGCGTCTTCGGGTTAAACTTGGTTTTGATGGACTTTTTTGTATTGACAGTTCTGGTTTGAGTGGTGGATTGGCTTTGTTGTGGAGAGAAAATAATACAGCGACATTGATTAGTTATTCCGCAAACTATGTGGATGTTGAGGTGACTATGCCGGGGTTTGAGAAGTGGAGAATGACTGGATTTTATGGCTTTTCGCAGAGGGGTCAGAGGAGAGACTCGTGGAATCTTATTCGTACCTTAGCTGGCAGATCAAATCTACCATGGGTGATGATTGGAGACTTTAATGATTTACTTTATCAATCTGAGAAGCGGGGGGGGGGGGGGGGCGGGGGGGGGGGGAACCCTCATCCTCTGAGTTTATTGCATGGATTCGGTGAGACTATAGAGGAATGTGGATTAGCGCAGATGCCAATGATGGGATATCCGTTTACCTGGGAAAAAGGAAAAGGCACACCGAATTGGATAGAGGAAAGGTTAGACAAGGTCTTGACTAGCCAAAGATGGCGGGAGATTGTGTCGGATGCTAGTGTGCAAAATATATTAACCCGAAAGTCCGATCATTCTGCTCTTTTCCTTGGGATTCTGAATCTTCGGGAAAGGACGGGTGGTCTGAGAAGAGGGTTTCGTTTTGAGATGGCATGGCTGCATGATGAAGGATGTAGGGATGTGGTGGAGAAGGCATGGAACGATGGCGCAGGAAGAGGGTTGCAGGAATGTATCTCTATTTGTGGACATCGTTTATCGCGTTGGGGAGGAGAGCATTTTCATAAGTTTGGTGAGCGGATCAGAAACCTGCGGAATGAACAGTTGCGTCTGAGGGGGTGTAATGATCCGGTCTCATTGGCTGAGTTCCAACGTTTGGAGGAGTGCCTATGTCGTATTGAGGCCCAGGAGGACACATACTAGAGGCAGAGAGCCAAGCAGCATTGGCTAAAGAACGCGGATGCTAACACGAAATACTACCACAGGTATGCATCTCATCGCAAGAAAAAGAATACTATTTTAAAAATTATGAATGGTAGTGGGGATTGGGTGGAGGGTGAAGCCATGAGGAACGTTATCTACGACTATTATAAGACTATCTTTACCTCCGACTCCCCAAGAGATAGTGGGGAATTCTTTGGAAATATAGCCTCTCGGGTATCACAAGTACAGAATGAGTTGCTCTTGCGGCCTTTTGATGCTAGTGAGGTAAAGAGTGCTTTATTTTCAATGTCTCCTGACAAAGCACCAGGACCGGATGGAATGAATCCGGGCTTCTACCAGCATTTTTGGGATATAGTGGGTGGTGATGTATCGGCCTATATTATGAATTGTCTTAATACTCGCTCGTTTCCAACTTGCCTGAATGATACAAATATAATATTGATCCCAAAGAAAAAAACCCCTGAGATGGTCTCGGATTATAGACCGATAGCTCTGAGTAACGTGGTGTACAGGATTATGGCTAAGGTTATAACTGCCAGGATGAAACCGCTTATGGGGGATATTATATCTGACACCCAAAGTGCTTTTATTTCTGACAGGCTAATAACGGATAATATTTTGATTGCTGCTGAGGTAGGACATTTTTTGAATAGAAAACAATGTGGAGTCACAGGGTGGGGGGCTTTGAAACTGGATATGGCTAAAGCCTATGACCAAGTGGAGTGGCCCTTCCTGCGTGGTATGATGTTAGCGTTGGGCTTTGATGAAAGGTGGGTGGATTTGATAATGCTGTGTGTGACCTCAATTTCATATAGTATACTGGTTAGTGGAACACGAAGTGACCAGATCGTCCCGACTCGTGGATTAAGGCAGGGTGACCCACTGTCACCTTATCTCTTTATTATTTGTGCTGAGGGACTTTCATTGTTACTACAGCAGGCACAATTGAGAGGAGATCTACACGGGTGCAGAGTAGCTAGGGGAGCCCCCCCTATATCTCACTTATTTTTTGCAGATGATAGCTTGCTCTTTTTTAGAGCAACTGCGCAGGAAGCCAATGTGGTGAAACAGTGTTTATCGGTGTATGAGGAAATGTCTGGGCAAGCAGTGAATTACTATAAGTCAAGTATTTGCTATAGTAAGAATACGCGGGATGAGCATAGAGAGGAGGTTGCCAGTATATTGGGAGTGGTTCAGGCTCCGAATTTTGGGAGGTAATTAGGACTCCCATCGTTTGTGGGCAGGAATAAGAGAGCAGTGTTCTCATATATTGATGATAAGGTAAGACAGCGGATTGGGTCCTGGAATAAGAAATTGCTTTCACAGGCGGGTAAGGAAGTATTGTTGAAAAGTGTGGCACAGTCTATGCCCACCTTTTCTATGAGTGTCTTTTTACTACCTATGAATACTTGCACAGCCATTGAGAGAGCTATGAATCGTTACTGGTGGAGATCTAAGGATGATCAGGGCATCCATTGGAAGGCATGGGATAAATTATGCATCCCTAAGAAGTATGGGGGATTGGGCTTTAAAGAATTGCATGCCTTTAATTTAGCTATGCTGGGGAAACAGGCCTGGCGTTTACTCACCAAACCTGAATCACTGGTTTCCAGAATATATAAAGCCAGGTACTATCCTAAAGGGACATTCTTTGATGCTTGTATAGGAAATAACCCAAGTTACTGCTGGCGTAGTATTATGGCTGCACAGGAATTAATTTGTGGGGGAGTCAGGCGCAGGATTGGGAATGGGAAAGGAACTCTTATCTGGGATCATCCATGGCTTCAGTATGAGAATAATGCGAAAATAATCACTGACAAACCACCATATTTGGCACAGGCAACTGTAATGGGATTAATAAATCAAGAAACGACGGCTTGGGACCAGGATATTTTGACTGATATTTTCATTCCGAAGGATGTGACACGGATATTGAAAATACCAGTGGCACCAGATTATGAGGATATGTGGTATTGGCATGGTGATATAACAGGTGAATATTCAGTTAAAAGCGGTTACAGGCAAATAGTGGGAAATTATGTACAGACGACAGGGATGTTTGATAAATGGCCCAAATTATGGAAGCTCAGAGTACCCCCGAGATGGAAAACATTTTTATGGAGAGCATTGAATAATATATTGCCCACAACAACGAACCTCATTATAAAGAGAGTGGAGATTAGCCCAGCATGTGCTATGTGTGGGATTATGCATGAGAATGTTATGCACTCTTTGGTTGAATGTGATTATACAAGGAACATTTGGGCACAATCTCGCCTTCCAATCCCCAGTACTATCACAGATATTTTCCATGTTTGGTTTAATGACATATTAAATATTCTAGATGATGATGGAATTATTTATGCAGTAGGCCTACTATACTATATATGGCGAGCGAGGAATGGAGCTGTGTGGGATGCATACTTGCCCAGACCACAAAAGATAATTGCAACTGTAACCGCAGCGATCCGGGCATGGCAAATAGCACACCCGGACCGCCCGATGCAGCAACGTGCTCCGCGTGGACTGGCCACGGCAATCCCCGAGCAGCACCAAAGTGCGGCATTGCAGCCTGGTACCGTTCTGCCCACACTCCTTGCGGCTGCCTCCATACGGAAGAGATGTTACTTTGACGCGGCCTTTTTCCAGGCCACAAGTAAGGCCGCTGTTGGGGCAATTTTCCTAGACGAACAGGGATCGTATATCACAGCTCTACAGGCGCCATTGATAGACTGTTTTTCCCCGCTTATGGCAGAAGCAATTGCATGTAAAGAAGTATTATCCTGGCTATGGGATCGTGGAGAGAGATCGGTAGACATACTAACGGACTGTTTGTCACTACAACAGTATTTATCGCAACCGAAGGAAACACCACGTTCGTACCTCGGCTATGCCATTGACACCTGCAGAAACCGGATGGTTTCCTTTGATTATGTTTCAGTTAATTATGTTCCTAGATCAGATAATTGTTTAGCACATATTTTAGCCACTTCGGCCTTTAATTATTCAGCACCTATGTACTCGGACAGTGGTCCGTCACACTCTATTTCAGCATATTTCCAATGAATGCCGCCCAGGCTCTTTTCAAAAAAAAAAAAAAGGAAGTATGAATTTAACATTATTATAATGAATATCTAATAATTTTTCTTAAAGTTTAGAGTTCAAATTTATAGATAAAGATAGATTAGGATAACTCCTATCTACACTAGATCTCAAGATTTTAAGATCTACTAATTTTGTCCTTCTTCACTTGCTAGCAGCAAAATGAAACTTTAATGAAAATGGCAAAAACTTGTGTGATCCTTGAGACAGGTCGCATTATATATAGATAATTGGGTGTGTAAGTATCATAATTTCAATTATAAGTATTGTAATATTTATTATTAGTAACAATCAAGTTGACCTTAAATAGTATCACAATCGCACATATAAGTATTACAATATTTATCATATCATAAGTATTAATTTATTTTTAAATCAAATTGCTATTAAATTTTCTACAACAAGTATTACAATTTCTTTCATAACTAACATTTCACATATAAGTATTACAATATTTATATAAGAATTACACTTTGTAAGTATCACAATTTTAATTATAAGTATTATAATATTTATCATTAGTAACAATCATTTTACCCTAAATAGTATTACAATTTCACATATAAATATTACAATATCTATTACAAGTAACATTTTATTTATTTCAATTTAGTATTAAATTTTTTTGTAATAATAAGTGTTAATGATTCCCATAAGTAACAAACAATTATCCTAGTTTCGACTCATTTCACGAATCACAATCCGTGAGACAGTCTCACACAAGTGTGACTCAATGAAAACAGTAGCACCTCACCATTTTTGTCATAGAAATTGGTGGAAGAGATAAATCACAAGATGTGTCAATTATTAGTGCCACACTCAATTAATTATATTATATTTAACAAAATAAAGTTATGTATGTTATAATACAATATTATAAATATATTATAAGAGTTAATTTCATTTTTTGTCTTAGATTTATAAATGTCAGTCTATTTTAGTCCGTTTTTTCAAAATATTTCTCTTTGGTTCTAGTTATTGTTGCATGACTATTTTTGGTTAACTTTCAACAAAATCTTTTAAATGACGTTAAATACAATGACATTTCAATCTATTTAGTTTTAAGTATTAATTCTTTTTCATTTTTTAGCCTCCTAAATTTATGTGTCATTTCACTTTTAGTTGTCCTTTTTTCAGAACATTCCCGTTTGTCTTAACATTTTTATCGCATGATGATTTTTTGTCCTACATCAATGCATATGTTTAATTGACATTAAATGGTGTTATTAACCACTCAAAGTCCTCTCTTTTTTCTTTTCTTCCTGGTAATAAAACTTTGCAAAGGTTCTACCTCTTCAAAAAATAACATGCATGCATTGTTCACACTTTCATTGATAGCATTAAATAATTCATTATTCATGCATATCATAATTGATCAAAAACTGTTACCTATTCATAAATCTATTGCAAAACTCAAAAAAAAAAAAAAAGTGTAATTAAAAAATCACAAGTCTACTTTATGACCAACTTTAAATCCAGTGTATAAGTCTATTTCATAAAAATCTACAAGATTACTTTACAATAATCCACAACTATATTTCAAAAAAAACATTTTAAATCAATCTATTGTTAGGGGGCTTCAGAGGTGTATGTTACTGGATTTTTATGAAGTAGACTTCAAGTTTGTCATGAAGTAGACTTGTCTTTTTTCAATTGTACTTTTTTGAGTTTTGCGGTAGACTTATGTATTGGTAACAACTTTTGCTTCATTATACTATGAATAAATTATGGATTATTTATGCTACCAATGAATGTATGATCAATGTATATGATTTTTGAAGATGTAGAACCTTTGTATTGTTCTATTACCAAGAAGAAGAAGAAAAAAAAAAAAGATTTTGAGTGGTTAATAACGTCATTTTTTTTCGGTTACAAGTATTATGTATCAAACGTGAAGGGGTATAATCTTTCTAGATATGAGAAGTCCTCTGATTCTCTACTGGAAGTATGCCTATTGGAAGTGTGTTGAACGGGAAGTATGCTAAATTATCTTAGTTCCTTGCTGAAGGGCATCCAGAGTTAAGTAGCTTAGCTTGTTCTTCAAATAAAATAAAATAAAATGTCATTTTTAATGTCATTTAAACATATTTGTTGACTTAAGACAAAAAATAACTACGCCACAATAATGTTAGGACCAACATGGATGTTCTGAAAAAAAAAAAAAAAAAAAGTAAAAGTGAAATGACACGTATAAATTTAGGATTAAAAAAAAATTAACACTTTGAACTGAATAGATCGAAAGGTCATTGCATTTGACGCTATTTAAACAGTTTTTTTGAGGTAAGTCCAAAAAAGATCATCTCATTGTAAACGCGAAAACTTGAATTGTATATATTAAATTCAAAGTGTCGGTTACAAGTATTATGTATCAAACGTGAAGGGGTATAATCTCTAGATATGAGAAGTCCTCTGATTCTCTACTGGAAGCTAAGTATGCCTATTGGAAGTGTGTTGACTGGGAAGTATGCCAAATTATCTTAGTTCCTTTCTGAATGGGATCCGGAGTTAAGTAGCTTAGCTTGTTCTTCAATAAAGAGCTTATATGCAACTTGATTTTTAAAGAATGACTTATATGCAGCTTGATCTTCAAAGAAGGGTTTCCGGTACTCAAATGTCATGATCATCAACACATGTATGTCGGTTCCAGATGATATCTTGGCGAGATTCCGACAGAATTTCGATATGCAGATCTTCGGAGCTCATTTTCTTCTAAAATGAAATTACTATTTATAGTGGTGAGTGTATGAGAAATCTAACAAACTTGATCTTTTTGGATAATTTTCAATTTAATTTAAATATTTGAATTAAATATGAGAAATGTATTTGAACACCATCACGTTCAAGTTCATGATTTCATCCAATTTCAAATAATATCCAATTATCCAAAATTCACCCAAATTATATAATCTACATATAATTGTGATGGGCCCAACCAAATCAAACTCCGTCAATTAAGCAGCCCAATTATCCAAATAGCATGGTCCAAATCCATTAAATATTCCTTCGGCAAATTATTGTATGGACCATGGTCCACATAATGTTATGTGGACCATAATAAAATGTACATTTTTAATATACTAAATGTACATTATTTTTGTACTGAATGTACATTATAAAATATAATGTACACTCATAATAAAAATAATGTACATCCCCTGAATATAATGTACATTATTTTTGTACTGAATGTACATTATTTTTGTACTAAATGTACATTATTTTACAGTAGACAAAATATGGTTCACACAACTTGTGTGGACCATGGTCCATACAATAATGATTGTATTCCTTCAAGTTGGGCTAACAATCCAACAAACAATTTATTGGGCCATTTAATCAACCCAATTAAATACGGAGTAAATATTAGTACAATTAGTCCAATTAAAATAATTAATTTAATAATCAAATATTCACCACGGCCAACAACATCATTTAAATTTTTAATACTCACACTCATAATAATACGATCAAAATATGATGCTTTAAAAAAATTAAAAATATACTGACACCTTTAAAACCAAACAAAAATAAATAAATAAAAATTAACTCATATTCTAAATATTATCATATTTTCCTTTTACTTTGGACTTTCAATGGATTTACCATGCAAAGATGTGTAGTACAATGTACTACATCATATCGTACAAAGCAAACCGTTACGTACTGTTTCATTCAAAACATGCTTGTTTAATTTGTACTAATTTTTATATTAGTTTTATCATCTATACTATAACTAAAAATAAAATTATTTTATTTGATTTTCTGCCCAAATAATAATAAATAGTAAAGGTAAATTAAAAATGAAACGAAAATTAAAAAAATAACAGAAATATTTCAGAACAATATTCTACATCATCAATTAAAAGTGAAACGAAAATGAAGTAAATTGGAAAAAGAAATAAATATTAATAAATGACTGAAATTTTTTTTTTTTAAAAAAGGAACGGAAGTTAGATTAATTGGAAAAGGAAATGAATATTAATAATGACTGAAAATTAAAAATTATCTACAATTGACTAAAATAGAAAAAGAAATGGGCAGATCATTGCATTTTAATTTTTCACAATAATATTACACAGTATAATAAATCAAATCACAATTATATCATAAATCTTTCACAATTTTAAACAATGGAACATAAATTAAAAATTGAACGAAAATTTAAAATGGAACAGAAATATTTCAATAATAATATTCTACATCATCAATAGTAAAGCAAAAGCATAAGACGTAGCAATAAGTATAGTTGGCTTAAGTCGACCAGTCAAGGTCATCTCTAAGAAGTTAAGAAACTCAAACATCATTCTCTTACTCATATCTTCCATCTAAATGGAAAGATCTCTTACTCATATCTTCCATCTAAGAGCATCCACACTTGTGTATATTGTGGGGAGATTTCAGCATTAATTCTTCCCTACATGAGATAATAACCAGTGTGGAGGGGAGATAATTGAAAAAGAATCCTCCTGCAAATGTGAGGAGATTGTCAGAAAAAAAAAAAAAAAAAAAAAAAAAAAAAAAAAAAAAAAAAAAAAGCAAGGCTGTGCGCATTCGCGCACAGCCTTGGGCAAAAGCCGGGCGCGTGCACTGCACGCGTCTGACTACTTTTTTTTTTTTAATTTTTTTTTGTTTTGTTTTTTCTTTTTTTTTTTCTCTCATCTCCCACACTCTCTTTCCTAATCACTCTTACATTATCTCCCCATTCTTCCCAACCAATGTGGATGCTCTAAATGGAAAGAAAATATTTCAAACAACGAGTTTAAGGCAACCTACATCACCAAGTTGCTCCCTCATATGGGAGGTTGTGGGATCGAGACTCAGTGGAGGCGATATTGACTCTTTATATTTTAATAGGTTGAGAAAGTAGTTATGAACAGATACTGCATTGTAATAGAATTAGTAGTATTCAAAAAAAAAATAGTAAAGAAATACCATTGCATATGATATTCTAATTGACTAATTGGCTTAAAATGAATCTGATATTGCTAATTGACGGCAAATATAAAAGGAAAGCAAATTGAAGGAAATGATCAGATCATTGCATTTTAATTAAAAATGTGACGAAAATATTTTAATAATAATATTCTACATTATTTTAAACAATAGTAAATGTAAATTAAAAATGAAACAGAAATATTTCAATAATAATATTCTACATCATCAATTAAAAATGGAACGAAAATTAAGTAAAAATATCACTGCATCTTATATTCTAATTGACTAATTGGTTGAAAATAAGAAAGAATAATTGACTGAAAATGAATCTGATATAACTAATTAACTGAAAATATAAAAGGATCACTAATTGACTGATATTATACCATTATTATATATTTTCTATTTGTTCTCTGCTATTTTTCATATATCTATTTATTGCTTAGTAATGGACTCAAATTACGTCTCTACCCCCGACCTATCCCTCAAGACAAAGAAAAGCTATATAAGCCTCTGGTTGATGCGTTGTTATTTGTCCAAAGAATATCAACGTGCTGCCGTCAACCAACAAACACTGGAGTGCTTATTCTATGACTCCAAGGTACATATTTCATTTATACACTTTTTTTCCGGCACTGAATTTCTGTGGAATTGATTAATACTATAGTTTAAACTTATACTATAATTCAGACTCATAATCAGACTATACTGATTAAATGTTTTATTTTAGAACACTGAATTTATGCTTTATGTTGTACTAGTATTTGTCCCGTGCGATGCACGGAAAATATGTTATAAGAATATACACTATATGAGGTTTATTCATATATAAAATTTTTGTTATTTAATAATTATTATGTGTGAATTCCTATGATAAAATTATATGAACATAAATATATTTACAATTAAAATAATATTTAAAGTGGGTGATTACTACAAATCTTAAACTATATTAAAAATTTAGTACATAGTATTTAATATTATAAATTTTTAAGAACTTAGTAAACTACAATAGTAATTGAATTACAATTTTAGAGTCCTCACGGATCAAAATTTTTAGACCTTTGAGATTTCTAACTCTAGATGTAGCAACATACAATTGACCTTAAAAGACCAAAATCACAATCTTAGTTAGAACATTGATTTTTTTCTTCCAAATACTATCGAATTAAGTGTGTAATCAATAAAAGATGAGAACTAATAATTCGAGAATATCATCTTAATGTTACTAAGCCTACTTCACGTCAATTAAGTTGGAGAGTGTTGTTGGATAGTATCTGATGAATCCACGAATAACGCATCTTTGTCTCCGTAGTCCTCAATATGCACATCAACAATCTTAAATATTAAGCCACACAACTATGCTATATATTAATTTCAAACTTATAAACTTTGGGGTTGCATGCATGCTTCTTAAAGTCATATGGCTTTAAGATGTGAAAATTAAATGTTGCATTTAATTTTCACATTTTAAAGCCCATTTAATTTTCACAAGACTTTCACATCTTAAAGTCATATGATATTGTGAAAATTAAATGCAACATTCAATTTTCACAAGACCATATAGCTTTATTATATATAGGATGTTAGACACTCAAACTTCAATATACATTACAGAATATAATCACATAATAGATTTGTTATTCACAGAATATAATCACATAATGAATTATTACTATTTTTAATATATTCATGATAGAAAATGCTATAAAATTTATAATATTATTTATTAATTAATATTATTATTATTTATGGGTGATTTCCTTAGGGAATTTCCATTCATTTACAAATCCTCAAAGAATTTATCGAAAAATTCAACAAACTCTTGAAGGAAGGGAAAGTCTATGGTATTCACAATTTTGTTGTGCAAACCTCTCGCGTAAGGTTTAAGTCGTACGAGCACAAGTACATTATGAAAGCAAACAATGACACTTTGATTAGCGTTACGGATCAAGATGATTTTAGTTTTTCCAAACACATGTTTAAACTCAAGGATTTTGGGTTGTTGAAGGCTCCGGAATGTGTGGATAACAACCAGCTAATTGGTAATTTTTAATTATAATTTCGTTCTATATTGGGTGTTATTTGCATTCCTTTTTTATTATCTAATAATTCATACATAACTGCAAACTTAAAATGGTTTGGTTGGTTTTCACAGATTTGATTGGCCGTGTAGTTTCCATTACTGAGGCAAAAGTTATTCAAGTCAATCAAAATCCTCAAAGGTTGATTGATTTCGTCATTGAAGATTCTCGGTATGTAATTTTTTAGGATAACTTATTTATTTATATAATTCTACTTCCTTTAGCATGGAATGGATTTGTTTTTACTCAGGGAGAATCGGTTGACAATAACACTGTGAAACGACACTACAAGAAAAATGCACATAGACAACACTAGAAAGACAACAGTTTTTAAGAAAAGTGTTGTCTTTTGTATAAAAGACAACAGTTTGGATTATACCTATTTAAAAACGTTAAATAGGTATCAGCACATGGATTCTGTCTTGCCTTACTATAATGCTCATTTGGTAGATTCACTGATCGTTATACAACAACTTTGTAAAGCCAGGGTCAATGATAGTAAGTAATAATCCAATGGCATGTATAAATTTATTTGTTTCGATTATACCTATTTAAAAACGTTTTTGATATTAGATGGCCTAGTGATGTCAGGATTTACAGTTCCTACACTGCAACGAAGATATTGTTCAACTATAAATACCTCGAGTTCCTCACTTTCAAGGAGAGGTATTGACACAATTCACTTTTTTTTTCCTCACTACATATAATATTTACTTCTCTACATCTGATTGTAGCAAAAATGAGTGATGGTGAGTGTACGGGTGTGAAATGTCGTCCTCAAGGGATTGGGAGTTATGACACGTAATATGCAATCACAAGCAACTATACACTAGCACTAGGAAATCAACAAGAAGCTAAGCAAAAAACGAGTTTAAGGCAACGATAATTAAACGAGATATCACAAACACATATTAACAATATATAAACACAAAACAAAGAAATAAGACTCAAGCTAGGGAGCATTATCATCTAGATACTTCAACAACCTATGGGATTAGGGAGAACAAATAACCAATGAATCAAGTGGGAATGCACGTAGGTATCATAGTCTATGAACCACTCTCGTGATTAATAAACAAGGATTAGAACAAGAAATTGCCCCACTCTCATGACGTATCAATTCTAAGTCCATCAAGCACACAAAGCATCTAAAACCCCCAATTTCCCTTATTTTCGTAGGAAGAAATTGGGTCTATGCAAGGGGTGGCTCGAATTCATCACCCAACTCTCGTTGAGGCAAGGAATCCTCTAAATATATGCCAATGAATGTGTACATGCATCAAACATTAACAAGATATAAACACAACACCCTCATAAACACATGAACCCTAGGTTAGGATTCTACACATTATGCAATAATCACAAACTAAGCATCAAGATAGATAATACAACCCTAACTCAAGCCCAAGAGCTAACTAATCACACATTATAAGCATAAGTAAAGCAAAATCACAAGTAATAAACATAAATCTTGCAAAAGAAAGAGATAAGGGATAGAAAGCTTCTCGATTGAAATTGGATGGTAGAATCTTGAAATGTTGGAATCCAAGCTTCAAATTCAAGATTACTAGTTTCAAAAGTGTTAAGAAACCTAAATCTAAACCTAATCTAACACTAAAATATGAAAGGAATGAGTAGAAAAATACTAGGGTTCGAACATAGGTCAAAACCGTGGAGAAATGAGTGAAAACCCACTTAAATAAGAGCAGGGGCAAGCTGGAAATCTGCAGACCGGGGGGTCTCAACACATCAAGCATTTAAAGGGTGAAAAACGGGGCTTTTTGCCAAGGATCGACGCGTCGAGATCCTATCTACAACGGAACTTCAGTTTGTAGGCTGATTTTGACCCTTTTTTTTTTAGAATTAAGCTTTGAGGTCTTTGTGAAAGTTGTAACCCTTCTAGTCTTCTTTCTAATGGAATAGAAATCACTTCATTTGGACATTCCTAGGCTGAGATATGGTCCAAATACTAAGACGTTGACATGTAGGTCCGGGAATTTCAATGCATTGATCTTTTGCTTCTCTTTTGCTTTGGTTTGCCCAAATAACCAAGACCATTGAAAACACCACCCTTAGGCTCCGTTGGAAGTGTTTTATCCATCTCCATAGCTTCATATTTGGCTCCCATTGACTCCTAATGCATCCAAAACGCATGAAAGTACTTATCTTTGCTTCCAAGGCTCTCCAAACCAAACTCCTTGCAAAATAACACAATTTAATCATAGTCTCATGAAATTTGGAATGATCTATAAGCAAAATGACTTAGTGAAATGGGGAAAAATATAGGCAAATAAGCATTTATCAACTCCCCCACACTTAAGCATCTGTTTGTCATCAAGCAAAGACATGAAATAATTAAATTACCAACCTAGCAATGAAATTGATCATACTCTTACTTTGCACAACCTATCAAATCACAATCCAACTTGCTACAACACAATTTGTTTCAAGAATCATTTTAGCATTCCACACAAGTTCCATTCTCAAGCCAATATAATAACCAAGCACCAAAATTATTAAAATACATGAGGATCAAGTGTGCACAAATACTAAGTTGAGATTATACAAAACTTGGCTTTGAATGAGATCACATAGGCTAGGAGTGTTGTAGTCTAGGTTTTCCAGGATAAAATTCTATGTTTGATCACTAAAGCAAAGAAGCCAGTGAACTAGAGCAAAGGAAAAACACACTTGGCTAAGAAATGAAGAAGAACAGAGATTTTGAGAGCTAAAAGGTAGGTGTAGATGTTGTAAAAATTTTGATGGGTTCGGACCCGCGTACACAAGTCAAGTCTTTTCAAGCTCATTTTGAGATTTGATTTGCATTCCCTTGCGCACAAAAGATAGCATCTATGCTATACAATTCAATAAATCTTAGAAAGACTCTTGTATAAATAGTAATGCAAACCCACCTTCTAAACTAATATGGGACAAAGACTACTTTAAAGCCTTTCCCCTTCATTTTCCAACTTAAATGAGTCTACTTTGAGAATCAATTTCTCATTCACCCATTATCCGTTTTGAGCCTACAATATATCAATCTCTTCATCTCACTTATACGAAGAACCCAAACGAAAGTGGACCCTACATAAATTTAATTTGTACCACAAAATAACATCTTTCCATATCATTTTATGCTATTTTTCCAACAATATATAAACAAATATTAATATTTGTAATCATTCTAATTCCATCATACTACTAAATATACAAAATACTTTCACCAAAATTCATATAATTACCAAATATTTAATTCTTATTCTGATCTCGATTCACATATGCCCAGAGTATTAAATTTTATGCATTTACCAAAAGGGCACACTAACGTCACTTTCAATTTATAATTGTTATATGCACATGGAGGATCACGCTTCACAGTATGAGTAGGCCATTTGCCTCATCAGCCGTTCACAACTTTTCTATATATTATAATATCAATTATATGAAATTAACAATTTTACAAAGAATAACTAACCAATAAAATTATTTTTTAGTGAAACTTGACCTTATGATCTAGAGTTGTAGCCGCTAGCTAACAACATTAATTTAATTATTTTGTTGTATAATGATCTCAATTGTTACTTTAAACAATAGCCTACTAGTCCATTTAGCTGTACTATATTCTTGTCATAGAAGATGACAGATTTCTACCTCATTTAAATACAACTGTCCTATTATCTGCTTAATTTGCAAATTGTTTATTAAAATTTGAGTAAGACTCTTGTGAGAGATATGTCGTGTCAAAATAAAATTATAATATTAATCATGAATAAAGTATTTATTATTTACCAAGACTATGTGGTCTAATGGTATCCGGGTTGGACTTTCATTTGGAAGGTTGTGACTTTGAGCCTTAGTAAAGGCATTATTGGTTCTTTGTGTTTTAATAGGTTGAGAAAGTATATGAACAGATACTACAATGTAATAGAGCCAGTAATATTCAAAAAAATTATTTATTACTTTTAAATTAAAATGTGATATTTGAGGGTTATACGATTACTTATGAGAATATTGTATTGACTATGTAGCAATTATACATTTACGAAAATCTTACAATGTTATAGATAAAATTAGTGTTTTTCTTGTTTTATATATGATTGACAAAATATATGTTTATTAAACATTAAATATACTAGTTATAAACATGCACTATAAAAATATCCAATGAGCAAAAATAATGGTGAAACTATATATCAAAATAAATGAAAATTTACATTACCTTATAACTATTATGAGAAAAAAAAAAATATAAAAGATAAAATAAATGATTAATACATTAAGGGGGTGTATTCAATCATGACTTTTGTAGAGTTTTAAAGACTTTTAAAATGATAGATTTTAATAAACTTTGATTGACTTTCATAGAGTCGTTCAGAACTTTTTAAAACTTTATAGGACTCTAAAGTCTATATAAAAAACATTCATAGACTTTTATTAACTTTTTATTTTAAAAAGTCTATAAAAAGTCATTGAAATTCTAAATTGAATACATGCTTACAAACTTTCAATGATTTTGATTCTTATCATTTATAATTTTCTTACAAAACATTTATAATATATCATAAAATTCTTTTTATTATATAGTTTTTCACCTACATCAGCATTCTCAATATTATTATTTTTATCCATAGTATATTGAGACTTACTAATTACTTATATATATATATATATATATATATATATATATATATATATATATATATATATATTATTAATAAACATTAACAAAAAAAACTATTTCATTAGAAATTCATAACAATACTGAACAATAAAATTTATAATAAAAGAATTGATCAAATAAAGTATTTAAAAATATAATTACAAGTTGCATAAAATAAAAAATATAAATATAAATATAATATTAATAATATATATAAAAAAATTATACTTTTATTGCTAGGCATCACACAAAGAAATATTATTTGCAATAGCAATTTGAGACTGCGAACAACAACAAGGTGCTACTGTTTGCAACCCCAAATTGTTGTTGCGAACAATAGTTCGCTATTCGTAGTAACCTGTTGTTAAAAAAAAAAAGGAAAAATATATATTACGAATATAAACATAAAAAGAATAAAAATTAAAATATATAAGTATTTATATGAATATTATGAAACATTTATTAAAATTTGACGATGAAAATTTTGCTTTGTTCATGTATTTAGGGAGAATTAGAGTTTAGGTATGAGGAAAATAATATTATTTTGAATTTTTAGATGAAGATTTTAAAATGTAGGAGAGAGAGAAAAATTGGTAGAGTTTAGGTATGAGGAAAATATAGGATAATGAAGAAAAAAATAATTTTATTGAATTTAGATAGGCTTATAAAGTTTAAATATGGAGAAAAAATAAAGTTTATATAGAGAGAGAAAACACTCAAAGTTGTTAGAAAGAAAATTTTGAAATCTTGGAGTTGATGGTTGGATTTCAACTATTTATATTTGAGAAGGAAAAGTCTACAAAAGTCTTAAAATTAAAAAGTCTACAAAAGTTCATAACTTTTTGAATACCACATGACTTTTAAAAACTCTTTAAAAGTCTTAATTGAATACCACACGACTTTTAAAGACTCTTTAAAAATTTTGATTGAATGCCGCCTGACTTTTAAAGACTCTCTAAAAGTTTGAATTGAATACCTCCAAACTTTTAAAGTTCATAAAAGTCTTTAAAACTCTACGAAAGTCATGATTGAATACACCCCCCTAAGTATATATGTGTGTGTGTGTGAAAGTATACAAGAGAGAAAGTACAATTTACATATGTGTGTCGTTGAGGCTTGAACTCGCAACCATATAAATGGAAGTCCAACCCGGACACCATTAGACCACATAGTCTTGGTCACTAATATATTTGTTCGACCCTTATTATCATTGATTTTTATTATATTTTACTAGTTTTTTATGCGCATTGCGCGATTGGGATAATGCCCAATGTTTTTTTTTTTTTTTAAATAAGTACTTTAAAGTATATTAAGGCAATATTATATTGAAATTGTTTATGTATAGATAATTGAAGGTTGAATTTGCGTATTTAAATAGGTAATTCTTCTCCCAAAGGTTGAGTCCCCTACCCCAAGGGCCCCCCACACTCTGACCCGACAAAGCATTGTAGGAAGTTGTAAATCACGGTGACTCAATGGTTTAGCAGACAGGACCAAATGCCAGTACGAACAAGGAATCTGCCCACTTTGGACATAATTCCCGCACTGCCGCCGCCGAGGTTCAAACCTTGGTCTCTTCTCCCAAATACTGCCCATTGAGCTAAGCCTGTGCAGGTTAAATAGGTAATTCTAAGTTTACAAATGCAAGATAATATAGTCAAGATTGATTATAATTGTCAATAAAATAATTGTATAGGTATGGTTGAAACCAAATACGGGACATAAGGGAGAACAAATAAAAATTAGGGCATAAAATATTAAATATATACTAATATTGTTTGAGGAGATTTCGACATTAGGATTTGTGGTTAAGTTCTATTAAGACTTTAATATTAGAATAAGATTAATGGTGTAATTATAATTCTATATTAGACGTTAATATTAGAATTAGACTAACGGTGAATTAACGGTATTTAACGGAAAAGTTAAATGGATAATCATATAATTAAGGATAAATTAGAAAAATTTTAAAAAAAAATTAAAACCTGAACAATTTGAACCATTCATTTGATTTAACAATTGGCGGTCATTTTTTCTACCCAATGTTAATAATTAAATAAATTCGTTGCTCAAATCCGCTAATATAATCCGCTAACTGCTGATTGTCAAACAAGGACATTGCAGGATAGTTCTCACTTCAATTTGTTGTGTGATTTGAATACTCTCTTTGTCACAAATCTCTCAAGTAGTTAATATGGTTGGCTTTATTAATTATATATATTTTTTTAATTTTTTCATGGTATTAATAAAATACTTGGTAAATAAATATATAGCATTATTTTGTATTATAACTTTGATATTTAATTAGAAAAATAGTGCACAAAAAAGATAATAGACAATGTAGTGAATATAATCAATTGATGAATTTGAATGTAAAAATTTTTACATTTGAGAAAAATAAAGACAATATAACTAATGAAAATATTTCTCTTAATTAATTTATTGATAATGAATAATTTTTTTTCACTGAATTAAGATATTGTAAAGACAATGTAGGGAATATAATCAATTAATAAATTTGAATATAACTAATACAATTATTTCTCTTATTTAATTTATTGATAATGAATAATTTTTTTTGAATAAAGGCATTGTGGACACATAATTCTAAATTAAAGAAATGCATATCTATAATTTTTTGTTGTAGCTACTAAATTATTATTTATATAATTTAATAAGAGTAAAATAGAGTACTAAATATGCCAACTTTGATTGGGATGAGGTTCGAACCTAAGACCTTTTTTTTTTATTATTGAAATCAATGAGTAAGTTAACGGTGAACTAACGGCAATTCTTAAAATTTTAACGGAATTAGTAACGGTGTGTGGGTATTTTAGGAAATGTTAGTGTAAAATTTAAACCTTATCAATCTTTTAATCAATCTGAGCCATTCATTTGATTAAAATCTGTGACCGCCATTTTTTCTACCCATTATAGGCCTAACTTTCTTGGGCTCTTATTAGTATACTAGTTTTTTACGCGCATTGCGCGATTGAGATAATGCCCAATATTTTTTTAAATAAGTATTTTAAAGTATATCAATGCAAGATTATATTGGAATTGTTCATGCATAGATAATTGAATATTAAATTTGTGTATTTAAATAGGCAATTCTAAGTTTACAAATGCAAGATAATATAGTCAAGATTGATTATAGTTGTCAATAAAATAATTGTATAGGTATGGTTGAAACCAAATACAGGACATAAGGGAGAGAAAATAAAAATTAGGGCATAAATTATTAAATACTCCGTATATACTAATATTGAAGAGCTAACTACTGATTGCCAAACAAGGACATTGCGAGATAGTTCCCACTACTACTACTACCTTAGGTCATTTTACATGTTAATCTAAACAACTAATTTTTTCAAATATCTTTTTACCAACCATTGATATAATTCGCTGGTCAAATTCGCTAATATAATCCACTAACGCTAACTGTTAACGGCTGATTATCAAACAAGGATATTGCGAAGTTGTTCTCACTTCAATTTGTTGTGTGATTTGAATAGTCTCTTTGTCAACAAATCCTTCAAGTAATTAATAAGATTAGCTTTATTAATTATATTTTTTTAATTTTTTCATGGTATTAATAAAATACTTGGTAAATAAATATATAGCATTATTTTGTATTATAACTTTGATATTTAATTTAAAAAAAAATAGTGCACAAAAAAGGTAATAGACAATGTGTGATTATAATCAATTGATGAATTTGAATGTAAAGATTTTTTACATTGGAGAAATATAAAGACAATATAACTAATAAAATTATTTCTCTTAATTAATTTATTAATAATGAATTATTTTTTTAATAAAGACATTGTAGGGACAATGTAGCAAATATAATCAATTGAATTTGAATATAAAGAATTTTTATATTAGAGAAAAATAAATACAATAATTATTTCTCTTATTTAATTTATTGATAATGAATAATTTTTTTTTTTTGAATAAAGACATTGTAGACACATAATTCTAAATTAAAAAATGATATGTATTATTTTTTGTTGTAGCTACTAAATTATTATTTTTAATTAATTTAATAAGAGTAAAATAGAGTACTAATTATGCCAACTTTGATTGGGATAAGGTTCGAACCTAAGACCTTTAAATTCTAATTAAAATCAATGAGTAAGTTAACGGTGAACTAACAAAAATTAACGGAAAAATAATATTTAACGGAAAAGTTAACGAAAAATCACATTCATTAAGGATAAATTAGGAAATCTTAAGGAAAAATTAAAATCTGATCAATCTGAGCCATTCATTTGATTAAAAAATTTAACCGCCATTTTTTCTACCCATTATAGGTCTAACTCTCTTGGGCTTTTATTAGTATAGTAGATATAGTATAGTATAGTAGATAGACTAGTTATAATATTTGAATTGCATGATTAAATTAATGTCCAATATGAAATTTAAAATAAGTAATATAACTTTTAAATATGAAAATTAATTACTCTGTAATATAAAATAAAAATGATTATTTTCAATATAATACAAATTGAGTATTTTCAACTTGTGATAAAAGTAGTAGTAAAGATGAATATTTTTTATAGATAGTTATAATTGAAAAAAAAAATCATGTTCTAACCATTGTCATATCTCTAACTTATAAATTTTCTATATGAACTTTTTTCTCTAAATACCTTAAACTTCTCATTTATCATTGTCAAATTTTACTATTTGTTTCATAATATTCGTATAAATGCTTATATATTTTGATTTTTTTTAACAGTGTACTGCTGCGAACAACACTATGGTGCTTGCAACAACAATCTCCAAATTGCTGTTGCGAATAATAGCTCTATTGCTTGATGTTGCAACAATGTATATGATATATATAATTTTAAATTTAAAATAATTTTATGAAAATCACTAAAAGTTTATTAAAATCATATCATTTTAAAAGTTTACAAAAGTCATGATTGAATACACCCTCATAAATTTTTAATTAAAAGTGACATGATTATAATATGCTTATTGATGTTTGAAGACTAATTAAAGAGTTATGCAATGAAATTATAGCGTACGAATTTATAGGTATTTCTTGTGTATATGATTGACACCTCAATTGTTGTCGTTATATGTGAATTATTAATCTTGCAAACTCATTTTATTTATATTTTTTTTAAAGCAAACCAATGAGGTTTTATTTAGATAGTCGTACCATGCCAAAAGTTGTAGAAGCTAAAGTGTGAGCTAAATAATTCTGTGATCTAGGAATAAAATTAATTGAGCAAAAATCAAATGTAGATATGCAAGCTCTGCAACCATCAATAACATAACCAATATACAATCGAGACGAAGCACCTGCTGAAGATATGTAGCACTGAAGTGTATGACAATCCGTATATAGCTCTATAGACTGTTCTCCACGAGCCATTAGCCATGACAAGGCCTCTTTGCACGCGAATGCCTCGGCCATAAGTGGGGAGAAATAACTCGGGAGGGAAGCGTTGTAGGCCGAAACATAACCACCTTCGGCGTCGAGAAGAATTGCTTCAATCGTGGCCGAGTTCGTCGCATGGTGATACCCAGCGTTGACGTAGCACATTCTCGGTCGTACTGCAGCATCCTGGGCCACAATAGTAGGCAGTGGCGGTGGAGGCAGTGTCAGCTCGGTAGTACTGTTGGCAGCGCCGGCGTCTTCGGCTAGCGCACGGTCGGCAGCCGCGTGGTGTACTCGTTGCCATGCCTGCATGGTGGCAGCGGCTACGACAATCAATTTCTTCGGCATTGGTAGATAGGCGTCCCAAATCGCTCCATTCCGCGCTTTCCAAATATGATATAAAATTGCAACTGCGTATATAATTCCATTAGTGTCTAGAACATTCAAGATTGCATTAAACCATACATGGAAAACATTTTTCACAAATTGGGAAGTGGAAGGTTAGATTGAGCCCATATGGAATTTGCATAGCCACACAATACCAATGAGTGCATAGTGTCCTCATGAATGATTCCACACATGACACAAATCGGATCAACATCTACCCTCTTTATAAGAAAATTGTTGGTAGTGTGAAGGATATCACTTATAGCCCTCCATAGAAAGGTCTTCCACTTGGGTGGGATTTTAAGCTTCCATAGAGTGAGCCATTTATCAAAAGCATCATCATTATTATTCTCGTAGTTCCCAACAATGAGTCTTAGCCATTTTTAACAGAGTAGCAACCGTTAGGGTCCACATGCCAATACCATACATCCTCATGGAGAAATCAGTATCTTTAAAATTCGAGGCACATCATTTGGTAGGAAAATATCAGTGAGAATATGATGGTCCCACGAATCAGTATCCTGATCTATTAAACCCACCACTCTAGCTCCAGCCAGCTAAGGTGGCATCTCAGTTTGAATCATAGGATCTAGGTCATCTTGGAGCTAAGGATGTTCCCAAATTAAGGTAGAATTTTCATTTCCAATACGTCATCTCACACCCCTACATATCAGACCTTTAGCTGCCATAATACTGCGCCAACAAAAGTTGGGGTTATTTCCTAAACATGCTTTAGAGAAGGATTCTTTAGGGTAGTATCTAACCCTATACACACGAGACTCCAAAGAGTCGGTGTTAGTAAGAAATCGTCATGCCTACTTACCCAACATTGCCAAATTAAATGCCCTCAGATCCTTGAATCCCAGACCACCATGCTTCTTAAGGATACATAATCTATCACATGCTTTCCAGAATACCACAGTCAGTTCCTGATTCCCACCAATAACGATTCATTGTTCGGTCAACAGCTATGCAAACAGATATAGGTAGCAAAAAAACACTCATTAAAAAAGTAGGCATAGCTTGGGCCACACTCATCGATCAGTGTTATTTATATATTATTTGGATGCATATATTCCACATCAAATAAGATACAAATGAAAAACATAACTCTTTTACAAAAAAAAAAAAAAAAAAAACATTAAATTTTTAATTAAAAAGAAAAGAAGTTAAAATAAATAGATATTAAATTTTCAAATAAGAAAATCATATTAAAATAGACACATATTATTCATTAATTAAAATTATTATTAAATTAAACAATATTTATTGAAACTACATATACAAATATAGAATATGTATGCATATGTTTGTATTTTACATAGTCAGGGTAGAACTGACAAAAGAAAAAAAAAATTATGAATGGTAAACTTAGTAAGAACGTATAGACGTACAACACAAAGAACACACAAAAAAAAAAAAAAAACATTTAATACCACTTATTTTACTAACAAATTTCTAATTTTATTTAAGGACTAATGTCAAAATAAAGTTTAATAGAAAAACTATGGAGGGTAAAATTATTTTTTTTTTAAATTATAAAGGAACGACACAAATTACACAAATAACAAACGTTTGATACAACTTATACTACTAATACAATTTTCATTCTACTTAGAGGAACATTATCATGAGTTATTTTGGGGAGAATGCCAGATCAAATAGCTTTTGTTTAAGATAATTGTTAATGTGGGGATGAATTAATTGAAAAAGAATTGACCTGAAAGACCCAAAATAATGTCAATTTTTTTTTTTTAAAAGGAAGGGAGGTGCGCGCTTGGTGCGCACCTTGCCGCTAGGCTAGTCAGATGGCGACCACTCTGACTTTTTTAATTTTTTATTATTTTTTTTTTTAAATGTCAATTTTTTAAAAAATTTTACTTTTTCTTTTTTCACCCACATTTGTTTATCTTTCCTAATGACAGTTACAAAAACCCTCAAATATCACACCGAGATTAAACTAATGTAGATGTTCTTAAGGACTAATATTATTGACACTTATTATATTTTTATTTTATACTATATATTATTATATTAGATATATATTTTTTAAAGATAAGGTAAACATTGTTACATGGGCCATGTAGGTATTTTCATAAAGATAAGTTAGAGTACGAATAGGATAGCAAATCTAAAGGACAAATATAAATAGTTCACATCTTGTACTCATAGGACCAGCAACTCTCTATTGTGAACGGTCAGGTAATTTTTTAAATCTCTCTTGTTTATGTCAAAATTATATCATATTGCTTTGAAAATAAAATATACACCAAAACTTGTATATGATATTGTTATCAATAATAAAATAATTATATTTGGGGCCACTTACAACTATGTTTGTTAAGTTAGTTTAATAATCACAAAGTTTCAAGTTTGACTTCAATGAAGCAGTCTATTTGTCTCGATTCGAGTCAATTAGTTATGGATAACCTAAATTGATTTATTTTTTTGTGATCCTTTTATCAGTTCGCTCTTATTTATAATTATTACAAGTTTTTTTTGTCACTTAAAAGTGACTTACTTTCCTTTTTATTTCATGAATTAATCGATCTCGCTTGTGATACAATTTGCCAAGAAAATACAAAAGAGTTTATGTCATTTAAGGTTCTTCGAGTATAGTGATTTTTACACGTATAATCCTAAACTCTTAAATTGACCACCTGTGGTCCTTCAATTTTTAAAATTTAACCAATCGTGATCTTTCATGATTAAAATTTGATAATTGAAAGACTATTGGTGGTTAACTTAGGCTACAGATGATAACAATTTGAAATTCAAAGGACTACATATGATCAATTTGAAAACTTAAAACTAAACTCAGCAAAATCATTGTACTCGGAGGATCCATGTATTAACTCAAATAAGAAAAATGTTTGGTCATTTTGAGTGGCCAAGGATTCCTTTACATGTTGTGGTCTCAAAACGAGAAAAAAAGGAAAAGAATGTCAAAGCTTGAAAAAGGAGAGAGAGAGAGAGAGAGAGAGAGAGAGCTGAGATAGAAAAACACAATTAAGACTCGAGGGAAGAGGAAAAACGAAATTAAACCCTCTCGCCACAATCCTCGAAGAAGAAGAAGAAGAAGAAGAAGAAGAAGAAGAGGAAGGAAATGAACAACAACGAGAATTCAATCTCTTTTTCTGTGCTAATTAGTGAATAGGATATACTCCCACTCTCTCTCTCTCTCTCTCTCTCTCTAACTCTTTTTTTTTTCTCTGTATTTTATCACTTCCTCTTTCTATTCTATCGCTTTCTCTCTCTACAACTGTTTCTCGTAATCGCTAATGGAACCTTTGGATATGGCGCTCTCGATTATAGAGCTTCGTAAAGGTATAAGCTGAAGCACTCAGATCTCGGAGCTTCGCTTTGACTTTTATATTATTTTATTTTGTGCAAGTTTACTTCGAATTTTGGTTGAGATTCTTGGAGATCTGTGGAGATTGTGTTGCTATAAAGTTACAGATTTTTATTCTGGGTTGTTTCTCATTTGTTGGGTAGTTTTAAATGCAAATTTGGAAAAAAAGTTGCTATTTTAATGACGAGGTTAGGGTTTAATTAATTGCTTAATTCTTATGTTTAGGAATTATGCATAGTTTGTTATAGATATTTAGTTATTTATTGAATATAATTGGGATGAAGGTTTTTATTTAAACTGTTGCTTTTTGACTATCATCGACCGTATGTTGAATTCATGGAATACATGAATACATGATGTTGGTTATTGATTGTTTTGATTAAGTAACTGATGAATTTTGCTTGAAAGTAAACTACTTCTTCTTCTCCCAAAGAAGAAGTTTACTTTCAAGCAAAATTCATCAGTTGCTTGAAAGTCATTTGCTTGAAAGTAAACTTATCTAGTATTGGTCGTTGCTATAAAACTTTAATTAATGATTTTTTTTTTTTTTTTTTTTTGGTGGTTGAATTATGCCCCTAGTGTAATTAATTTTAGAGTAATTGCTTAGTTATCAATTTATTGTATGCAATGCCATTACTAGTGCAACTTTTTTGATCGAATAGTGGTGTAATGTTAATGCTGATTGATTTGTTTGGGAACTACTTTGAGAGTTTATGATGTTGCACTTTGGACTAAAGCTTTTGTCTCTAAACTTCGTTGCAGGTTTTGGCTGATATGCTCTGCAATATTGCTACTTTGTAACCATTAGAAGTTATTTTGTGCTAGTAGAAACTGTTTTTTCTTATCTATCTACTATTTGAACAAGGAAGAGAAAAAGAATGAGCTTTTTGGGAAAAGGGATTCCTACCGGTGACAGAGATCACAGTTCAGCCAAGGCAACAACTTTGAATCCAAATGCAGCAGAATTTATTCCTTTTGCACTAAGATCACCCTCTGGCAATACTAGCAATACGGATGCATCAAAGTTTGCTGATGTGAACACAAGCACACTAGGGAAATCTGTATTAGATAGATCGGAATCATCTGTTTCAAATAACTCCGATGATGAAGTGCGCCGCTACTGGCGTTGCCGGCTCCCTGATGACATTACAACTGATTTTGAGGTCATGGGAGAAGATGATGACCATGGGATCAGTAGTCTTCCTTTTTCCAATTTGTCATTAACTGATATCACTAATACTTCAAGGTTCCCTACCTCAACAGGCAGTGCTTTTATGTTGAAAGAACAGCAGCGGTTATCCCCAAACCAAATTAATGGTACTAGCTTTGATGAAAAGACAAGCTATCTTGCTTCACGCTTTGCTGAAGATGCATCCTCAACGAGTTTCCATCTTTTGCCTGGTAATCATTGGGAGAAGCAACATCTGAACAATAACGAGTTTCTTGCTAATGTTAGAGAGGCACCTCCTTATGATGTGAACTCGAGACATGAATTCCTTACTGATGTAATAAATGAACAACAGTTTGTAGAGGATATAGGCATAAACCCTGTTGAGTTTTTGGCTTCAAAATTCCCTGGTTTTGCAGCTGAAAGTCTTGCTGAGGTGTACTATGCCAATGGAGGTGACTTGAATCTGACTGTTGAGATGCTTTCTCAACTTGAGGTATTTTCATTCATTTTTTTCCCCTAAAATTTAAACAGTCAGAGTTGCATAATAGGTGTTAGGTTTGTAATTGCATCATTTAAATCCTATCAAGAATTGCTCTAGATCTATTTGTATGCTGCTTAGTCATAATTACAATGTTGTCTTATGTAGCAAAGCTGATTAAGGAAGTACTACAATTAGGCGACAACTTGGTAATGTGCCTTAGTTAAACTTAAGAATACCTTTCGGCAAGGTTGCAAAATACGTTAGGCGCCCCCTAGGCGCCACCGATTTTTAAAATTTTTTTTAGTTTAAAAAAAATAAAATTAAAACTAAAAATTGTAAAAGTTCACTAATGAAACATAAAGATCCCATAGTTTTTTCTTAGAAACTATTTATTTAAGTGGCTATAAAATTGTTCAAAATATTGTTGAAACCATCTAAATACATTAAAAAAACTAAAATTAAGAGCAAAAGAAGCATTTTTTGAGAAATTGATGGGGCAAACCGCCTAAACGGCAGTTTCTTTCACATAGATCTCGAAAAACTACGCGATTTCAATTTTTTTTTTGTCCAAAACGGATAACCCAGTCAAAAGTTATGCCTTGACAAAGTTTCTACACTTTACAAAAAGTAGAAACTTCAACAAGTCAACACTCATATCTAGTAAATGGGTTATTTTGGTCGTTTGATGCTTAACCGCAAATTATCAACCCTAAAAAAATAAAATAAAAAAATAAAATAAAATAAAATAAAATAAACGGCCGGTTCAGCCGGCTAGGCGGCCGCCTAGCCGCCCGTCCGCGGAGGAGGCCGATTCCGGCCTTCCTCGCCGCGGCCGGGCGGCGCCTAGCGCCTAGGCGCGATTTTTGCAACACTGCCTTTTGGCTGTCAGCTTGTTTAGGTATATTTGAGAAACCATGATTGCACACTACAGTTGAACTGTGTGAGTGCTAATCCTGTGATTTTTGGTAATTGAATGTGTTTTTGTGCAATTTTTGTAATATATCAGGACTTTTGTGGCATTTCATTGTAAATTAGATTCACCTTTGTGAAATATTCTGTTCTTGATTAAGTGGAAGTATAAACAAGGTATCTTATAACATCATTATATGCTTTTATAATGGATAAATGTGTTTGGTATTTTAATGGAAACTGATATTTTTTGTTAGTATGTACTTTGTTATTTACCCAGTTGGACATCTAAAATTTGCATCAGGGGTCTGTATCTGTATTCTGCAAATATCTTTGATTTAACTTAGCACATTAGTCTGGACTTATCATGTACCCTTTTTCAAGTTGTTAGATACTTGCATTTGGTGGACTGTTTTCAGCAGTTCCATTTTTAATGTTTTCACCTTTAAATACTCATCTTGAATACGTCCATCTTCCTTGAAGGTTATAATTATATTGTGAATTCTTTGCTTCACCATAACTTATTGGAAAGCTCATCATTGAAGATATGGCCTTGTAATATCATTGCTGATTAGTGTGGAGATGATCTTCTACAATTCTTGCTAATATTCTAAGGAGTTGTGCACAATTTTTTGCTCTTTTGATCCATTTCCCCTCTCATTTCTGTGGCTCTAAAATTTGAAGTTAAAACTTGGTATTTCCTATGTGTTAATTGTGGTGTCTGTATTAGCTAGTTTAAGTCTCTAATTTCACAAGACATGTCCTTATTTTAACAGCCAGTCTGCCACTAAGTAGATGACACTAGTAAGATGTTAATTTATTTAGGAAAAGGCACCCTTGAAATATGCTTGAAACCATTATTCGACAGACTTTAATATATGTTTATTTTAACTGCAGCAACAAGTTGATTCTGAGTTGAACCAGAATCTGAATTCCAAGGCTGTGCCTGCTCCAAATCTTAGTGCACTGGATTTCCCAGCTCTTTCTGTAGCAGATAATGAAAACAGCCTACTGACCTACTCTGGAGATGATCTCCAACAGGAGTTTAGTCCCTACAGGGAATCTGGAAAGGATAGCACCCTTGCATTCAAATCTGGCTCTTCCTTACCCTACAGAGGTACTCTGGATTTTGCATCTGCTGTCAAAAAGATGGCATCTCAAGACTCTAGCATGTGGAAGTATGACAAACATGGATCCAATGATGCCAGAGTTGGATCAAGTAGAAATTCACATGTGCTGGCTAGTCCTTACAATGGTAGCCAAAGTAGGGCAGTCTATGGTGATAGGTTGCACAGCCGGGGGTCAACTCGTGCAGCTCCTGCCTGGCTTGAAACTGGAGAGGCAGTTGGTAATATTTTTCATGAAATTTTAGTTGTGGACAATATTTTAGAATGTATCTTCTTTAACGTTCTTTATATTGCAGCAAATATGTATTCTGAAATGCGGGAAGAAGCTCGTGACCATGCACGTCTGCGCAATGCATACTTTGAACAGGTGCTTTTTTAAAATAATAATAAAAATAAAATAAATGGTGTGGTGACAAAAGGCTGATTATCTTTGGTTCAAATGGCAAATGTGAGGTTTGGTTTTTGGGGGGTGGTTTCCATGGGGAGAAATCTTGTGTGGGGTGTTTTAGTCCCTGCATATAGAGGCTACTCTATCCCAGTATATTTATGGGTATCGTAATTGTTAATTGTAGTTTGTTTATTTGTTGACAGGAACATGTGGTAAAAGCTATTTATGGCTAACATGTTTCTTTTATTTCACTGCTTAAAGATGAGATGCATATTCTTCTATGTGCCAAATCTGGATATAGCTTCACCAGATACTGTTACTTTTGGGTTTTTTTATATGGTGTATTTACACTTTAACCACTGGGATTTTATATGCAAGAGCAGGCTCGTCAGGCATACCTTAGTGGTCAGAAGGCTTTAGCTAAAGAATTGAGTGAAAAAGGGCAGCTGCACAATATGAAAATGAAGGATGCTCACGGCAGAGCTCAGGAATCTATATTCCGCGTAAGGTTTGTGTTCTTGATTCATGCTCTAATTTGTTGCAATACACTTCAAATTTGTTTGACAATGGCCTCAGCCTCTTTACAAAGACTGTGTTTGGTATCTTTTAGTATATAATATTCATTCTTCCCAATGCTCCCCTTGACTCGAGCTCCTAGACTCTAGGAGTCCATACTCCACCCATCTGGTGTGCCTAACTATAAGCCATGTTTGGTAAAATGGCTGTTAGCTATTAGCTGATTGTGTTAATTAGAGGGTATAAATAGTTGATAACATTAGCTGATTGTAGAAAAATGTTTGGTTAATTAGCTGTTAGCTGATAGCTGTTTGGTATAATTTCTTTTCTCAAAAAGCTAATTGAAAAAGTTGGTTGGAGTAACCTTTTGAATTTTAGCCTTTTGGAGTTGCAAAAAACTAATTAGCCAAACATTTATATTGATATTTTAACTAAATCAAACAATTAATAGTAGTCAAATAAACCAAAATTGGCCTATAGGCCAATTTTTTACCAAACAGGGCCAAACTAATTTTCAATTTCTCAGCTTCGATCTGGTCACATCTTACCCTTTAGTCTGCACTTTCAGGCCTGAAGCCAGGCTGCTTACAGATTTTTACACATCAATTAATATGATGATATATGTTTTGGTAGTTTGGTACTAAGAACATTAAAATTTACGCCCTGCTGGTATTGAATTTCTTATTCTCAGGAATCAAGAGGTGTCAACCAATGGCAGAGGACAGGAAAGAATTATTGACCTGCATGGACTTCATGTTTCAGAAGGTATTCAAGTCCTTAAGCGCGAGCTAGCTGTTTTGAGAAACGCAGCAAGATCAGCAGATCAGCGGCTGCAGGTATTCATTTGTGTCGGGACAGGGCATCACACCAAGGGTTCAAGGACTCCAGCTAGACTTCCAACTGCCATCCAACGCTACCTCCTCGAGGAGGAAGGCCTTGACTACTCCGAACCACAACCAGGGCTTCTCCGAGTTGTGGTATACTAAGTCAAGAAGGTATAGAAGTTTTTAACACAGTACACCCTTGAAATGTGTTATATTTGTGGTATCTGTATATGGAAAAGTGTAGTGCAACTTCACGGAGTAGGGAGGAAAAGAAAAAGAAAAAAAAAATCTGCGACAAGGGGCAGAGATTTGTATCAGTAAGGTTTAGTTGTTTGATAGTGGGATATGGGAGGAGGGTGTATCAGTCCCATGCTAGTTTTGTTACGTTAATTTTGTCTAAATTGCCCAATGTAACTGATAAAATTCATTTATTTGATAGATCAGTAAAACTAAGTGTATCTGTTGTTTGAAATGTGGAAGTTAGATCTTCATCTTCTAGTCCTTACCATTTTGGCTTTTCTATGTGCTTTACTGCTTACATCCCTGAAATTACATGTGCATTTCTCTTGATAAAAAATGAAACACATATCTTTCAAGCATTAAAGCATTTCAGCAAGGTCTAACCATTAAAGCATACAAACAAAAAAAAAAAAAAAAAAAAAAAAAGTCGTCTGGGCAAAAAATACTGAGGCTTTATGCGTATTTATAGATATATAATTTTGTGAAAATAAAATATCACATTTGTGCATAGAAGATGAAAATTTAAACTCTTTGGACAAAAGAATTAAAATAAAACTTTTTGAACATGATATATGTTGATGGTGTTAACGTAACATAACCATTATAACATAAATATGAACTCTTATATTACATACATTAATTTTAACCAAACACAAAAATCTAACATTACCAAGAATCTAAACACAAAAATAAAATCTAACATTACCAAAAATCAAAACACAAAAATAAAATCTAACATTACCAAGAATCTAAACACAAAAATAAAATCTAACATTACCAAGAATCTAAACACAAAAATAAAATCTTACATTACCAAGAATCTATACACAAAAATTTAACCAATATACCGCAACCCTCAAATATCTTTTTGAATCTTTTCCAAAAAAAAAAAAAAAAAAGACAATTGAAGTTAAAAAAAAAAAAAAAAAAAAAAAAAAGTAGTACAGTACTACTCAAAAAATGGCTCAACAGACAAACAATAAAAAATAGGGAAAATCTCAAACGTCAGTCCATAACTGGACATGAAATAACAAGTACTACTCAAAAAATGGCTCAACAGACAAACAATAAAAAATAGGGAAAATCTCAAACGTCAGTCCATAACTGGACATGAAATAACAAAAGTTGAACTGGAATTGGTTGGGTCCTCTGTTACAAGGAACCCTCCAAAAAATGGCGTATGCCACTATTTGCGACGAACACACGGTATTCTTTAGTAAAAGGCGAAAGAATAATTCGCTATGTGTTCATCGCGTGGCTGCGTGGTTTCAAAAGACTTAGAATTGCCAAATATATAGAAGCCCATAGCTGAGAGTTGTTTATGTTTGTTCGATGTGGGATGGGTTACCCCCACATTTCTATTTTTACTATTCAAGGCGATGATAACTTCGTTTTCTTGGTACGCCACACCGGACCCAAATCCCATCTCCAAATCTGTTATAATAATAATAATAATAATAATAATAATAATAATAATATTATTATTATTATTATTATTATTATTATTATTATTAGTAATATTAAACCAAGTAGTTAGTTAATTGGTTAAAAATAATGGGAGTAATTATAGGTGCAGTACATGGCCATGATGTTAGCTTTACATGGAGCATTAACTCCTTTATTTTAGCATTTGAATTATCTTATCTAGTATAAATAGATTTGTTATTCAAGCATTTCTAATCATCAATAAAATTATCTATTCCATCTCTCTCTCTCTCTCCTCAATATATATAAATATAATATATATACATATTATATTTAATATATATTATAGATATATTATATTATATTTAATATATATTATATTAAATATATTATATTTAATATATCTAACATTTGGTATCAGAGCCAGTCAACCTTTCAACCCCGAGATATTTTTCGTAGTGAAATATGACTGCAAATTTCAATATTGTATGGTCGGGTCCCAAATTGGACGGGAAACTCGATTACAATTATTGGCAAATTATGATGTCCACACATTTGCAAGCTCAAAATCTTTGGAGCTTTGTTGATCCCGGTCTACAAGAAGGAGCTGAAGCAGGCGCTATACGGCGAGATAAATTGGCCTTGGGTCAGATTCACCAAGGTGTTCATTATTCCATTTTTGGGCAATTAGCTCGTGCTCAAACAGCAAAACAAGCCTGGGACATCTTAAAGGTATCACACAAAGGAGTCGATCGGGCGCAGAAGTCTAAGTTGCAGTCGTTGAGAAGGTTGTACGATAATTGTGAGATGACCTCTACAGAAACAGTAGATGCGTATTTCACTCGTCTTATTGATATGGTGAATAAGATGATGCTATATGGAGATACGATTGAAGATGGTGCAGTGGTTGAAAAAGTTCTTCGAACTATGCCGATGAAGTATGACCATGTGGTGGCTTCAATAACAGAGTCACACAAAACCGAGCTCTTATCAATTGCAGAGCTGAAAGGTATGGTAGAAAGTCATATTGACAGGATTGCGTCAAAATCGGAACCACTAGCAGAAGAAGCTTTGAAGAGTCAAGTCACCCTTAATGTGACTGGCACTAATCAAAGAGGTGGAGGATCTGGTAGAGGTCGTGGAAGAGGAAGAGGAGGTTCTAGTGGAAGAGGTCGTGGTAACTTCAACCAAGGAGGAGGACGTGGTAACTCCAACCAAGGAAGAGGTGGAGGTAATACCAAACAAGGTAAATTTCCATTTCATTGCTACAATTGTGGCAAGTATGGGCACAAGATTGCAGATTGTTGGTATAAAGAGGACAACAATCGTGGAAATCAAGCAAACATTGCTGAAAAGTCTGGTGAGAGTTCTGAAACTTTACTTTTAGCCAGCGATAGTTTTTCTGCAGATAAGAACATATGGTTCTTGGATACTGGGTGTAGTAACCATATGTGTGGGAAGAAAGAATTGTTTTCTGAACTGGATGAATCAGTCCGGTCTGAAGTGACATTTGGCAATAAGTCAAAGGTGCCAATTTTGGGAAAAGGTAAAATCTCTATTCAGTTGAAGGATGGTACTCACAATTTTATATCTGATGTGTTCTATGTTCCTGAACTACACCAAAACTTGTTGAGTATGGGACAGTTGTCAGAAAAAGGATATAAGATGGATATTGCTCAGGGGTGTTGTACCATTGCAGATGCTAAAGGAGTTTTGATTGCAAAGGTAAATATGTCTCAAAATCGACTATTTCCTTTGAAAATTAAGCATACTCTCCTTGCTTGCTTTAATTCTGAAGTTTGTGATGATAATTGGTTATGGCATATGCGGTTTGGGCATTTTCATTTTTCTGGATTACACTATCTTGCGAGAAAGGAACTTGTTTCTGATTTACCTGTTGTGAATGTCCCTGATCGTATATGTGAGATTTGTGTGATTGGAAAGAAGCATAGAGATCCCTTTCCCGTGGGCAAGTCAAGAAGAGCCACAAAACAGTTGGAGATTATTCACTCAGACCTATGTTCGTTGGAGGTTCCCTCACATGGAGGTTGTAAGTACTTTATTACTTTCATTGATGATTTCAGTAGAAAAACATGGGTTTACTTTCTGAAGCAAAAGTCTGAAGCATGTGATGTTTTCAAAAAATTTAAGGTTTTTGTTGAAAAGCAAAGTGGTTATGAAGTTAAAATCTTGAGAACTGATAGAGGTACAGAATATATTGCTTGTGATAATTTTCTGAAAGAAAAGGGTATTCAGCACCAAATGACAACTAGATACACTCCACAACAAAACGGAGTGGCTGAGAGGAAGAATAGGTCAATCATGGATATGGTGAGGTGCATGTTGAAATCCAAGGATCTGCCTAAACCTTTTTGGGCAGAAGCTGTTGCTTGTGCTGTCTATGTGTTGAATAGGTGTCCAACTAAGAGTGTCCGTGATAAGACGCCCGAAGAAGCTTGGAGTGGGAGAAAACCCTCTATCAAATATCTCAAGGTTTTTGGATTTTTGGCATATGCACATGTGCCGGATCCATTGAGAAAGAAGTTGGATGATAAAGGTGAGAAGTGCATATTCATTGGTTATAGTGACGCTTCAAAGGCTTATAAACTATACAATCCTGAAACTAAGAAGGTTGTTATAAGTCGTGATGTCACTTTTGATGAATATGGTGTTTGGGATTGGTTAGCTAAAGATGAAAGTTCAGTTGTTATTCCTGCTGTTGAAAATATTGTTGAAGAGCAACTGATTCCAGATAATGTTCAGTCTCCTTCACAGCCAGAGTCGTCAGTTCGACGATCTCAGCGCGAGCGCCACTTACCAGCTCGCTTGCAGGATTATGTTTTGGGTCATGATAATGACCTGTCTGATGAAGAGATTGTTCAATTTGATCTCTTTGCAGATTGTGATCCTTTAACTTTTGAGGAGGCTGCTACAGAAACTCATTGGCTTAAGGCGATGGATGAGGAGATACGTGCCATTGAAAAGAATGGTACCTGGGAGTTAACAGATTTACCTCCTGGAAAGAAGCCGATTGGAGTAAAGTGGGTTTACAGAACGAAGTACAAATCAAATGGAGAAATTAACCGTTTTAAGGCACGGTTGGTAGCAAAGGGTTACAAGCAGAAACCAGGTATTGATTATTTTGAGGTTTTTGCTCCTGTAAGTAGACTTGATACAGTTCGAATGGTTATTTCTCTTGCTGCTCAAAATGATTGGAAATTGCATCAAATGGATGTCAAGTCTGCTTTTCTGAATGGTTTTCTTGATGAAGAAATATATGTTGAGCAACCTGCAGGATTTCTGAAGAAAGGGGAGGAAAATAAAGTGTACAGGTTGAGAAAAGCCTTGTATGGCTTAAAGCAAGCGCCTAATAAAGGAAGGCTAGATAAGATAATTCAAATGCTAAAATAAAGGAGTTAATGCTCCATGTAAAGCTAACATCATGGCCATGTACTACACCTATAATTACTCCCATTATTTTTAACCAATTAACTAACTATTTGGTTTAATATTACTAATAATAATAATAATAATATTATTATTATTATAACATTGCCTCATTTAAACCAAGTTGAATATATTGGTCATCCCAATATCCTTCTTCAATTTAAGAAATGTCCCTGTCTTCAACGAAATTGCTGACTTGGTCATCCCAATATCCTTTATATGGGCCTTATGTCTTACTTTCTTGGCCTTGAGGTTATTCAAATGGATGGTGGAATCTTTATTTCACAGAAGAAGTATGCTGCTGATATTTTGAAAAAGTTCAAAATGGAAAACTCCAAACCAGTTTCGACTCCGTTAGCTGAAAAGTTAAAGGTGTCCAAAGATGAGTGTGGTAAGAATGTGAATGTTACATCTTATAAAAGCTTAATTGTGAGTCTGAGGTATCTGGTGGCAACAAGGCCAGATATTTCTTTTGGAGTTGGGATACTTAGCAGATTCATGGAGGAGCCAAAAGAATCACATTGGGCTGCAGCAAAGCGAATTCTGAGATATGTCAAAGGTACGAGTAATGATGGAATTTTTTACTCTACTAATGAAGCTGTGGAACTTGTTGGGTACACAGACAGTGATTGGGCTGGAGATATTGAGACCAGAAAAAGCACATCAGGATATGCCTTCTATCTTGGTTCAGCCATATTTTCTTGGTCTTCAAAGAAGCAGCAGATTGTAGCACTTTCAACCGCAGAAGCAGAATATATTGCAGCAGCAAACTGTGCAACTCAAGCAGTTTGGTTGAGGAGAATTTTGGAGTTCTTACAACACAAGCAGGAAGCACCAACAACTATTTTTTGTGACAACAAGTCAGCAATTTCGTTGTCCAAGAATCCTGTCTTTCATGGTCGCAGTAAACACATTGATATCAAGTATCACAAAATCAGAGAACTGGTTGCTGAAAAACAAATCAACATTGAGTATTGTTCGAGTGAATGTCAAGTTGCAGATATTTTTACGAAGCCGTTGAAGACAGAGACATTTCTTAAATTGAAGAAGGATATTGGGATGACCAATATATTCAACTTGGTTTAAAGGAGGCAATGTTATAATAATAATAATAATAATAATAATAATAATAATAATAATATTATTATTATTATTATTATTATTATTATTAGTAATATTAAACCAAGTAGTTAGTTAATTGGTTAAAAATAATGGGAGTAATTATAGGTGCAGTACATGGCCATGATGTTAGCTTTACATGGAGCATTAACTCCTTTATTTTAGCATTTGAATTATCTTATCTAGTATAAATAGATTTGTTATTCAAGCATTTCTAATCATCAATAAAATTATCTATTCCATCTCTCTCTCTCTCCTCAATATATATAAATATAATATATATACATATTATATTTAATATATATTATAGATATATTATATTATATTTAATATATATTATATTAAATATATTATATTTAATATATATTATATTAAATATATTATATTTAATATATCTAACAAAATCGCTTAACCTTGCTCGTCGCCGGACCAGAGACCAGTTCTCCATCTCCTGCCTCGCCGGCTGCCGGCTGCCCGGCTCTGCGCCTCGCCGTTCAAGTAAGTTGCTAATTAAGCTTAATGGAAAATATGGTTTTAGCTCCCAGGTTAGAATTGAATAGCCAAATCAATAACAACAAATTAATTTTTGTGTTGTTAACTGCTATGAAGGATTGAATCTTTGCTCTTAATAATGTTGTTAATTATCAAAAACTAATTAGGGTTGTTTTCTTCTCTAGTTAAGTAGTTTACACTATGGTTCATTTTACCAACAGGCAGCAGCCCAGAATATTGCATTTAAAAGAATTGACTAAAAAAATTGTTGTTGTTTCTAGAGATAACTCAATGAACTGAAATGAAATAATTTTTTCCCAATTGAAAAAAAAAAAAAAAAAAAACTCTGCAACGAGGGGCAGAAATTTGAATTAGTAAGGTTTAGTTGTTTGATAGGTGGGATATGGGAGGGTGTATCAGTCCCATGCTAGTTTTGTTACGTTAATTTTGTCTAAAATGTCCAATGTAACTGATAAAATTCATTTATTTGATAGATCAGTAAACTAAGTGTATCAGTTGTTTGAAATGTGGAAGTTAGATCTTCATCTTCTAGTCCTTTACCATTTTGGCTTTTCTATGTGCTTTACTGCTTTTTACATCCCTGAAATTACATGTGCATTTCTCTTGAAACACATAAAGGAGCAATTTAGGTGGGAAATGAGTATTTTGGGTCACAGCTAAGATTAGATTATCTGAATTTCAAATGGCTTTATTTTTTTTTTTTTTTTTTTTTTTTTGGGTTCAAAACAGTTGAGTATTTGCGATTACAAATTACAATAATTAAACACCAATTGTTATACAATGGTTCAATTGTCTGCAAGCAACACATCCGAAATATTCAGTATATAAATTGCAGAGGTAATAACTCCAATGGTCTTCTGAGTATTAGCGATTTACCAGCTATGATCATTCGAGTTTTAAATGACCTCCAATGATCTTTCATGTTTTAAAAAATAATCACCCATGGTCCTAAAAACTCACCCGAGTTTAAAATGACCACAGGACGTCCACTAGTTATTACTATTGGAGGTCATTTAAAACTCGAATGACCACACCTCGAAAACCATTAGAGGTATTAACTCTAAATTGTTGTATATAATTGTTGTATATTTTGACAGTTCACCTGGACCCAGGTCTATGACATAACTCTATTTGATCCTTTTCTCCAAAAAAAAAAAAAAAAAAAAAAAAATCAAACTGAAATGGAAAAATGACTACCAAAAGGCATTACTATTAACAAAACTAAAATCAAAGAATGGCTCAATAGAGTTACAATGAAAATAGGGAAAAACTCAAATGATAGTTTAATTAGCCCAAAAGATGACCACAATTAACAAAAGTTGCACTGAAATTGGTTGGGTCCTCTGTTACAAGGAACCCTCCAAAAAATGGCGTATGCCACTATTTTGCAACGTACACACGGTATTCTTTAGTAAAAGGCGAAAGAATAGTTCGCTATGTGTCCATCGCGTGGCTGCGTGATTTCAAAAGGCTTAGAATTGCCAAATATATAGAAGCCCAAAGCTGAGAGTTCTTTATGATTCTTCGATGTGGGATGGGTTACCCCCACATTTCTATTTTTACTATTCAAGGTGATAATGACTTCGTCTTCTTGGTACGCGACGCCTCGCCTGCTCCAAGCGACAAACGGACTCCTCTCCTCCTTCAGTCTCCTCTCTTTGATTTCTCGGTTGAAATTTTCTTCGAGTCTAGAAATTTTTTGATTGCTGGTTGAACCTTGATTTTTCTGTCTTCGAGTCTGGAAATTTTCTGCCTTGGAACTTGATTTTTGGTTTTTGATTCTTAATTTCTGATTGCTTGAGTGTCGAAGAAGACTGGAAATTTTCTAGTCTTCGAATAGGCTGTGTCTAGGCTGTAATTTTTGGCATTGAAGGCTGGAAAATCCGGCCTTCAAGGCCGGAAATCAAACACTGGAAATTCCAGCCAGTTCTTTTGGTGCAGAGAGAAGTAATCGGCGAAGTGTGTGATTAGAGCTATAGATTAATAATAGCATTGTAATTGTAATGTAATGATACTTAAAAATTAAAATGGAGCTATACACTATTCTTCAAAAAATATATATATAAAAAAAATGGAGCTATAGACTAAAAGAGAAGATTATCAATTGTACATCAGATCAAAATCCCCCTAGATTTTACTTGCATTCTCTAGATTTTAGATAGTGCTCACAATTATATTGCTTTCTACTCAATTGAATTTAAGCTTTCTATTTGATAGAACAAAAATATTCTGCAATGGTATTGATATGATGTGGCTTTCATTGAAATCCAATCACATTGTATGTATTGTTAATAATATGATTTAGACTCATTTCATGTTGGCAAACATTATTTCATGAATTGCAATTTCTTGTTATCAAGTATCTTGTTATAACACATTCTTTAAGTACCTTAATATTGGTTTCTTGCTCTCAATTATCTTCTTCTAAATAATCTTTGTTTATTGCAGCCAAATTGGTCTCATATCAAGGTCAAGCAAAAGTTACATGCAAGAGGTTTTGTTCATAAGATTCTCTACTTTAGTGAATAAATATATGTATGAAAATTGTAAAGCCAATGAATTACATATTCATCAATCTATTGGAGTGTTTGTGTGTGTATATATCATTCTTCCAAAAGGTTGAACCTCAACCCTAAAGGCCCCACATTCCGACCCGACAGAGCATATGGGAGGATGTAAATTATGGTAACTCAACTGAACATGAACCACAGAGGCTAGACATTTGTTTACTACGCGCAAGGAGCCCCTCACTTTGAGAGGTTACTCCCACACTGTCGTGAAACTCGATCCCTGGTCATTCTTCCAAACTTTCGTGTGTGTGTATATATCATAGTTTACTGCATTGATTAGTATTTGGATTTTCCTCAATTTTCTTCCGACATTTCTTCTTTGACAGGTGGTTTAACCTTTTCCACCTTCAGACAAAATTGGAATAAACTTTGTGGGGGTAAACCACTTATTGAGCAGATCGTTCATTGAATTTGAAGTAAACCAATTACAAGAAGAAATATCTTGAAAGTACAAGGATCAAGTACTACTTGTTGACTTGTAATTAACGTAGAGTTGTAATGAATGTTTTGAGCCTTTATATATTGAAGTTTGGAATTTTTTGAATTTTTTAAAAGTTTTATTATTTATGTATCGATAAAATAATATTTATTATTAATTGAAATATGAATTCAAATAGGTCAAACTCGAAATTAAAATTGAGCCTGAATTCGAGCTCAAATCAAGCCCGAGCTCGAACAATCGAGTGGCTTGAAAAATTGCCGAGCCAAGATCGAACATTATTTTTCGAGCTCGATCGAACTTGAGTCGAATCATGCTTAGCGAGCTCGAGCTCGAGCTCAAGCCAACCCATGCACGAGCTCGGCTCGGCTCGTTTACACCCCTAATTGTACTGATATACTTTGAAGATACTATTTCTAAAGGTGAACTCATCAAAATGAAACACATAAAGGAGCAATTTAGGTGGGAAATGAGTATTTTGGGTTACAGCTGAGATTAAATTGTCTGATTTTCAAATGGCTTTTTATTCTTTTTTTTTTTTTTTTGTTCAAAACAGTGAGTATATTTGCGATTACAAATTACAATAATTAAACACCAATTTCAAAAAATTGTTTGCAATTAACACATTCTATACTTGCCGTTAACAATTTTTATACCTGTAAATAAAGAAAGCACAAAACATGGTAATTATATACACACAAATTGTTAACTATAAATACAAAATATGTTAACACAAACACATAAGATGTTGGTTAACATGTTTCGTACCATTTATTTTTCTACTCATTAAATATAGGTACATAATGTGTCAATTTTTGAACCAAGATTATTAAACACAACACCAAACAATAAAATTGTAATATTATATGCCACATATGCAGGGAGGAGAGTGAGAGTGCGCATCATTTATTTGTTGCCTGTCGTGAGGCTCTTATGGCGCGGAGGAAACTGGGGCTTCTGATCGCTGGAGATACTCATGTGGGTGAGTGGCTCTTTAATTTTTTTTGAGTACGAAAGATTAATTCATTAACATATCCGAAATAAGTGAGTTACAAATGATAGAAGGAGGGTTCGTGAACCACTCCGAGCAACCAGTCAAAGAAACAGACTGCCTAGCTAACAAATGGGCCGTCTGGTTCGCAGATCGCCTAGAGAACACTAAACTGCTATGAGCAAACAAGCTCATTAAGTTTTTAATATCATCCAAAATAACATGAAAGTAAGAATCTCCTAAAGATGAATTATAGTTCTGGACTACTTGAAGTGAATCAGTCTCAACAATGCTCGTGTTAACAGCATAGGATTTGAGCCATGATAGAGATTCTCGGATTGCCATCGCTTCGGCCTCATTAGCCTTGTACAGACCCCTCCAGTTAGTGCCTCTTGCGGCCACAAAATTCCCTTGGTCATCTCTTAACACACAACCGAAACCCATACATCCATTATCTTTGTTTATGGCAGCATCGACATTGAGCTTCAAGAAGCCCAGCTGTGGTTTTGTCCAGCGCTCGATGTTTGTGGTGTTTCTCATGGAACTCGGTTTGTCTGACGTAGCTGCATGCCAAGACGCATAATAATCCTTTGTTCTGAATATCAAGCTGCTTGCCGAAACCAAAGTCTGATTATTCCAAATAATATCATTCCTCAATTTCCAGATATTCCAGCATACCATTGATAAAGTGCAGATCTGATCCGACGAGAGAACTTTCATAGCATCACTCATCCAAGCCTGGAAAGAAGAAGAGTTGCTGGGTAGAGTATTAAAATGCATATCGTTCCAGCAGGCCTTAGCAAAATCACACTCCACAAAAATGTGTTGTATGGATTCCTTGCCATCTTTACACAAGTGGCACTTCTCATCACAGTTAATGTGCTTCTGCCTGAGTGAATCTTTGGTGGGTAAACAACCATTACATGTTTGCCACAAAAAGCTCTTGACCTTGGGAGGAATATTAAAATGCCAAATGCTTTTTCAACCAACAACATCCTCCTCGCTCAACTCACCATATAGAACTTTATAGCAGCTCTTAACTGAGAATTTTCCATCTTCATTAGGACCCCAAATGATTCTATCTTGAACCTGATGGTTTGGTAGTGGAATTTGCATAATAA
This sequence comes from Ipomoea nil, assembly GCF_001879475.1. Lineage (NCBI taxonomy): Eukaryota > Viridiplantae > Streptophyta > Magnoliopsida > Solanales > Convolvulaceae > Ipomoea > Ipomoea nil. The sequence goes on along the minus strand of NW_017617529.1, from coordinate 106,275 downwards.
GATCAGCGTCTCTGGAGATGAAGATGTTCCTAATAGTGGACTCGTCCCAGTTTTTAGAGTTGGGATCGATTAGGTCCTCCACCTTAGAATTCTCCATAAACGGGTAAGGGAAAGACATGATTCTTGGGTTTGTGTTGTCCGGCAGCCAATTATCTTTCCATATTCGAGTTTGAGAACCGTTCCCTATCCTCCATCTTGTATGTCTGCGGATAATGTCCTGTGTGGCCATCATGCTACTCCAAATAAATGATGGATTGGCCCCTACTTTGGCATCAAGGAAAGATGAATTTGGGTAGTATCTCGCCTTGTAAACTCTAGAGACCAAAGAATCTGTGTTCTGGAAGAGCCTCCAAGCTTGTTTTGATAGGAGAGCAAGATTGAAAAGATCAAGATCTCGAAAACCAAGCCCACCCCAATTCCTTGGTTTACACAGTTTGTTCCAAGATCTCCAAACAATACCCTTTTTATCATTGCCTCCACCTTTCCACCAATATTGATTCATAATTGTTTCAACCTCTTTGACAAGACCCTTAGGCAAAAGAAATACCCCCATTGCATAAGTTGGAAGGGCTTGGAGGACTGTTTTCAGAAGAATCTCCCTCCCCGCTTTGGAAATAAAACGGTGATTCCACCCTTGGATGCGGTTGGCAATGCGGTTCTTAATGAAGCCTAAAATCTCTTTTCTGTTCCTCCCAACCATCATTGGAAGCCCAAGATAATTACCATTGTTGTTGCTATGATGAATCCCCAGGATGTCGCTGAGATGAGCCCTCATTGTAACCGGAGTGTTGCTGCTAAAAGCCAAACAGGACTTGCTCAGGTTTATACTTTGGCCTGAGGCCCTTTCATAATCAAATAGAAGAGTTTTCAGATTGGTAGCTTCCTCCTTATTAGCCTTGAAGAAAATGAAACTATCGTCGGCGAAAAAAAGATGGCTAATAGAGGGAGCATTCTTGGCGACAGTAATACCATGTAAATTACCTCTTCTCTCCTGGTCACTTATCATAGCACTGAAGCCTTCCGCAACAAGAATAAAGAGGTAAGGGGATATGGGATCACCCTGCCTTAAGCCTCGATTAGGTAAAATTGGACCAATTTCATGACCTTTGTTCAGCACAAAATAGCTTACAGATGAAACACATTCCATAATAAGATCAACCCACTTGGTATTGAAACCCATCTTTATCATGATATTACGCAAGAGAGTCCATTCAAGTCTGTCATATGCCTTGCTTATGTCAAGCTTGAGGGCTGCCAACCCTTTCTGGCCTTGTGTTTTTCTTTTCATATAATGTTGCATTTCATATGCAAGCATTATATTGTCTGTGATCAATCTCCTTGGTACGAAAGCACCCTGATTCTCAGAAACTAAGTCATTCAATAAAATCTTCAGCCTATTTGCCAGTGATTTAGCAAGGATCTTGTAAGCAACAGAGCACAGGGCAATAGGCCTAAGGTCTGCCATAGTTTCCGGAATTGTTTTTTTTTTGTATCAACACTATCTGGGTGGTGTTGATTTCCTTTGGGAGTTTACCGGTGGATAAAAACTCATTGCAGAAATTAACAAGGCTATCTCCCAGAATATCCCAGAATGATTGAAAAAAGCCCGGATTAAAACCATCAAATCCCGGACTCTTGTCTGGGTGCATACTAAACAGAGCAATCCTGATCTCAGAAGAAGTAAATTTACGCAGCAACAAAGTATTTTGGGAATTGGTAATACAAGCATTTATACAATTAAGAACAGGAGAGCAACTCCCAGCAGTACTAGAAAAAATGTTTGTGAAGTAGTCTCTTACCAGAGAATCAAGCTCTGGACCTTGTTCGACCCAATTTCCAGCCTGGTTTCGTAGCTTTAAAATCTCATTATTTCTCCTCCTCTGCTTCACCGCATTGTGAAAGAATTTGGTGTTGTTATCACCACCCTTGAACCAAAAAAACTTTGCTCTTTGCTTCCAAAATTGGTTCTGTTTGTTCAAGAGGAAAAGAAACTGCTTCTGGCCATCGGAGAACTCCCTTATGCTCTGGGTGTCTGTTTTCAATCTGAGGGTGCCCAAAAGTCTTCTAAGATCGTTAATTTGGGGTTGCATGTTTCTATTAAGATTTTTTCCCCATTTCCAGATTTCAGTGCTGCACAACTCAAATCTGGAACACAGATGAAGGCCTTCCGATCCACTCCAACTACGATGGACAATCTCGCGGCAATGAGATTCTTTCAGCCAATAATTTTCGAACTTGAAGCTTCTTCTCTTCCTAGTACTTGCCGCAGGAGACGGCCAAATCGCGAGTGGAATGTGGTCGCTGGACGGGGCTTCGAAGGACTCAGCTCTTGCACCTTCGAAAATATCAAGCCACCCGCTATTGACAAGAATCCGGTCAAGTTTTTCCTTTAGCCAGTTGGATGTGCCTCTACCTTTTTCCCAGGTGAACTGATAACCTCTGAATTGGAAATCCTTCAAACCACTGAAATCCAAAGCGTCTTTGAATCCCTGCATGAGCCACCGCGGTTGACAAGCTCCTCCGATTTTCTCCTCCGGGAGGAGAATGTCGTTGAAATCTCCCATGAGCATCCAAGGGAGAGAGTTGGCGAGGGAGAGTTGCTTGAGAAGATTCCACGAGAGCTTTCTCCGGTGTCTCTCTGGGTTCCCGTAGAAACCCGTAAAACGCCAAGTGACTGGTGAGGAAAGAATCTTGACTGTGGCGTCAATGTGGTTACTCGAACTGTCTAAAATATTTACAGCAACTTCTTTTTTCCAGATTAGTGCTAGGCCCCCACTAGAGCCCACACTATCAACAATAAACATTGAATCAAAACCCATGACTTTCTTTATATCTTCTAACTTGTCAGAACCAAGCTTAGTCTCCAATAAAAATAAAAGAACCGGCCTCTTCGAGTGGACCATATCCACAAGGACTTGAACTGTCGTATGGTTGCCAAGCCCCCGACAGTTCCACGAGATAAAACTCATTGATCTAGGCGGGCCTGCGTCGCAGGTCCCGCCTCTAGCAAGTTTTTTGAGAGACTCGGGCTAGTGTCCACACTGACCATTTCGAGATCCTGGTCTTGACCGTAACAAACTGGGCCTTTACGTTTCTTTCTTTGCTCAAGTCCACCAGATTCTCCAATTTGGGGTCCCCTTAGTAATGAGCCTTGTGGGTTGGGCTGAAAATTTGAAGGGTAGTTGACCAAAACTCCACTAGGGATGTGCATTAAAGGACACGGGGCAAGAGGCATTGATCCATTGGATAAAAGCTGAGTTCCAAGACCTAAATGCTCATTAAATGCAGCTGTGTAATGTAACGTTGAACTGTCCAGAGCATTGATGTTCACAGCATTCCCATTGGCTTGCATTAAATGACCTCCACATGCCGACAAACTCTCATTAATATCATGCACAACTCGAGGTCGTAAGTCTGAACCTTGAGCTACATTCTGCATTCTCTGACCCCCTGTTTCCTCGTATGGAATATCTGCTTGTTTGTCTTTGCTGCCAGGAGTAAAAGTATGCTTTGTAGTATCCTCTTTAGGCTTCCGGCGAGGCAATTCTGCTAGCATCCATTGTTGGCCGGTATTTGGTTGGGTTCGCCGGCCGGTGGCTCTGAGCTCCGGTAGTTTCTTGCCGAAAGTTCCACACTCCCTTCAAAAAGCTTATCGCAGGATCTGTCATTATGGCCGATCAACCCACAGAGAAAGCAAAATGTTGGTAATCTTTCGTATTTGAACTCAATGTATAATGAATCTCCTGAGGCGGGTTTCACTTTCATCTTCCTTTTGAGGGGCTTGGTAATATCCAACTGGACTCTGATACGCATGAAGCCTCTCCACAGACCATCAAGATTAACAGCATCAGCTTTTATAAAAGAGCCAATGAAAGAACCAATCATTACCACAGTCTTCTCCGTTTGCATGCCTGGTGGTATGTTGTACGCTTGGACCCAGAAGTCTGCAGTAGACATTTGGATGGTATGAGGAGGAACATTAGCATCAATCTGTTTGAGGAGAAGAAGGTTCTATTCGTATGACCATGGGCCGTCCTCTAACACCTTTTTGATATCAAGCTCGTGGACAAAATAAAAGAGGAACAGATTAGTTGAAACCTCCCTTGCCAACATTCCTCTCTTTGGTCTCCAAATGGTAGCCATGGTGTCCTTCAAGAAGTTGAATCGTGAAGGTTTTTCAGACAAAAGTTTACCGACCAGGATAAAGGGGGTATCAAACTCCGACTCGGAAGCAGTTCCATCTTCGATAGTGAACTCAAACTCCTCGTCATCCTGTAAGGAGAGAGACGAGTATTCGTCTGCCAGATCCATTGGCTGTTTGCTACTGGAGGCCATGACTAAGGAAAAAAACGAAGGGAAAGATGGTAGAAAATGATATGGGATAGAGACTGGGTTACTGGAAGAAGAACACAGTCTTTAAGGAAACAAGTTGGTGGCTCTTTAATTGCATTGCAGTGTTGTCACATGACCAAATGTCCAAGTTATTGATGTTGTGTTGGGGTTTGTGGACGGCCAGGAATGACGTGGTTTGGAATGCTCAACCTTGGGACCTGGAGTTGATGTTGCGGCACAGTGTGTAGATGGCGGACAACAGACTAGGGGGACATTGGGGCGGCGGGAGAGGCCGAGAAGGGGAAGGCTCAAGTTGAATACGGATGCTTCAGTTGATAAGCAGCATGGTAGGGCGGGGTTCGGATGGGTGTTAAGAGATGATGATGGTAGATTTCTGGCTGCCAAGAATGGAAGGATGATGGGATTTTTCGAGCCTAGAGAGACCGAGGCCATGTGTATGCGAGACGCACTGAGTTGGCTGAAGGACATAGGTATGGGTAATGTGGAGGCCGAAACAAATTCACAACTACTTTGTAATGCTATTCATAGTGAATCTTTTTTCTCTTCGTTTGGATTTTTGGTAGGAGATATTAAAGAATTGGCATCTTCCATTAATGATGTCGAATTCCGGTTTGTAAAACGATCTGCGAATCAGGTAGCCCATACTCTAGCCAGGGCGGCTGTTTCTATGCCAGATTGTGGGGAGTGGTTTGATGTGCCACCGTTTTTTCTTGTAACTTATCTTGGAGATGATATAATGAATTAAGTTGTTTGTACCAAAAAAAAAAAATCAATACAAAAAATGCATTGTTAATTTGTTATTGTAGAACTAATAAATATATTGAATCAACCTTGGCTCCCGGATCCTCTAAACCCATCTATTTCATCTGACCTTGGTAATTTGCAGGGCATTGAGAAGGTAGCTGATATCATTAATAACGCCAGTGGAAACTGGACTTATCATTGGATTATCTCATCCAAACTTTATTGACTCTTTGTTTCATAAAAAAAAAAAAAAAAAAAAAAAAAAAAAAAAAAAAAAAAAAAAGAAGAGAAAATTGTAAGTTTGGTCTCTGAGTTATAATTGTAGTGACGACTCAGTCCATATATTATTACCGTATCTATTTTTAGTTCCTCAGTTATTAGAGAAGTGACGAGTTTGGTCGTTGACACTAGTGGTGTGTTGACAAAGTTAATTCCAGGGGTAAAGAAGTAAATTTCTAATAGAACTTGTAAACTTAGCCAAAATACTTTCTCCCAAATCGACAAAAGCTCTAAGTTGCTTATGTTATAGGCGAAAAACCATACTCCTATTTTTCTAAAAAATCAAATTTCAATATTTCAATTCTATTTATAAAAAAAACAACTTAAATTACAATTTTTTGACAAATATAAAAATTTACACCATAACATGGACAAACTTGGTATCTTTTCTCCTCGATTAGCATATAACTCCATGACATTTTGATGGGTAATAAATCATCTCATCTACATAAAAAATTATCCCCAAATTGAGGAAAAGATAAAGTATCACAACTAAGAGATGACATCCTATAATTAATGACTAAATTAATTCATCAATACGGGGGGAATATTAATTATTTATATAAAACAGAGAAACAACTTACCTGTGAATTTTGCTGCTTGGAAGTGGACGTATTTGAAATTTCAGAACTTAAAGAAGAAAAAGACCTTTGATTGTAGGTATAAGAAAAAAAGAATGAATGTTGGGCATTGAGTTTCAACATAAGAAGGGATTATAATTTGAAATTCTTATTTTATCCTTCTATTATTAAATTGTTAGAAGAGATTATAATTTGAAATTCTTATTTAAACTCTCTATTATTAAAATTATTATTTTACCCTTGGAACAAACTCGAACTTGAGTTACAGATTAAAAATACAATTTTCCCAAAAAATAACAAAACTTTGAAATGAAAATAAGACTAACAAAAGTGAGTAGAATAGACAAAACTAGCTGTAATCAAAGAATGGCTAAACAGAAGTACAATGAAAATATGAAACAACTTAAATGTTAGTTTAACTAGCCGGAACTAAACCAGAAACAGCAAAAGTTGGACTGAAATTTGTTGGGTCCTTTGTTACAAAAGGACCCAACAAATATTCCCAAAAAATAACAAAACTGAAATGAAAATAAGACTAACAAAAGTGAGTAGAATAGACAAAACTAGCTGTAATCAAAGAATGGCTAAACAGAAGTACAATGAAAATATGAAACAACTCAAATGTTAGTTTAACTAGCCGGAACTAAACCAGAAACAGCAAAAGTTGGACTGAAATTTGTTGGGTCCTTTGTCACAAGGAACCCTCCAAAAAATGGCGTATGCCACTATTTGCGACGAACACACGGTATTCTTTAGTAAAAGGCGAAAGAATAGTTCGCTATGTGTTCATCGCGTGGCTGCGTGGTTTCCAAAGGCTTAGAATTGCTTAATATATAGAAGCCCAAGGCTGAGGTTTCTTTATGATTCTCCGATGTGGGACGGGTTACCCCCACATTTCTATTTTTACTATTCAAGGTGATGATACTTCGTCTTCTTGGTACGCTACGCGGGACCCAAATCCCATCTCCAAATCGCTTAACCTTGCTCGTTGCCGGGCCAGGGACCAGAGACCAGTTCTCCGTCTCCTGCCTCGCCGGCTGCCCTACTCCAAGCGACGAACGGACTCCTCTCCTGTCGACGAAGGTACTCCTCCGGTCTCCTCTCCTTGATTTCTCAGTTAAAATTTTCTTCGAGTCTGGAAATTTTTTTATTGCTGGTTGAACCTTGATTTTTCTGTCCTCGAGTTTGGAAATTTTCTGCCTTGAACTTGTTTGTTTTTGGTTTTTGATTCTTGATTTCTGATTGCTTGAGTGTCGAGGAAGACTGGAAATTTTCCAGTCTTTGATTAGACCGTGCCTAGGCTGTAATTTCTGGCATTGAGGGCTGGAAATTCCAAGCCTTGTTGTTCCATACAAGCTCATTACGGAATTTCCATACAGACCAACAAATAGCAATGCAATGCTTCACTACCAAACTATCAGAACCCGCAAGCCACTTTGAGAACCATGAAATGAAGCTATCATCATTGGCTGGGGGAGAACAAAACACTTCGTTCCAAAGTAGCCTGACATGAATACACTCAAAAAGCAAGTGAAGCAACGATTCTGGGTGTTGTCTGCAAAGATGACATTTTGTTTCCACATCTACTCGTCTCGACGCTAAAGCCTCCATTGTTGGCAAAACACCATGCACACACCTCCACAAGAAATTCAAACCCTTTGTTCAAAAGGGTGAGTATATTTGCGATTACAAATTACAATAATTAAACACCAATTTCACAAAGAGTTAATTACAGCAATGGTCCCCCGAGTATGTTGATTTTCAATATTTAGTCCCGTCTTTTAATTTGGACAATTTAATCATCCGACTATTAAATTTTTTCCAATTGAGGTCCTTCCGTTAAGTATTGGTTGGGTGGGTGTCAATTCGAGGGATAAAGTCGTCTTTTCCTTACTCAACCAATATTTCATATTTTCATATTTTTTCATCGCGATTTCTATTGTGGTTCTCACACCACAACTTACCTACGCACGCCGTTCAACCACACCGCCGGGGAGGATCCAGCCACCACTACCCGCCGAAGGTCCAGTCGCCATTGCCGAACACCACGCACCGCTACTGCCTCGCCATCAGCTCTGTCGCCGGAAAGCAGGGGAACCGTCGTCGAGGAGGGCCAACACATGGGTGCCGGAGCCTGGGGACGAAGCATACGGCGTCCCGTCATTTTCCTCTCCGCTCTCGTGTGGAATTTCGGCGTGCTCGTCAATAACTGACTGCCGGCACTCCCACGATTATATCCGACTGGGGGACGATCGCCACCGGCGACGAGTGCCAGTTCGCGATGGCGCAAAGAACCCCGAGATATTCCCCAATTCTTGCGGCTCCAACACCCCGGTCACGCCGGCGAACAGTGTCGGCATGGTGAGCTCCTACTTCAGAAGCATCGACAACTTCCCTAACTACATGGCCGAGTGTGAGTGGGGGGAGAATGAGAATCTCATGCTCACAAGCTCAAGAAGTGATGAACTTCAAGAATGCAGCGATGGGTAGGCTGGATAGATCTGTAGAGTTTAGTGAAGAATTGAAGAAGATGCTGTTATGAGAAAGACAAAATAAAGCCTAGGGAAAGAAGATGATTATATGTTGTATTTTTTTTTTCAGTAATTATTTTGCTGGAAATGATTTTCGAATACAGTTTCAGAGCACAACAAAGGTAGAAGAAACTAGAGTCGAAACTGAAGTACTCAAGCCAAGCCAAGCATTTCTAATGATTTAAGCAAAAACAAGCCATTTCCATCTACCTTGTTCAACACCAGCTTAAGCTTTTGCATATCCAAGTTCAGAGAGCTTCAAATAAGCCTCTGCATAGTCAGCAAAGAAGGCATCTTAATCTGCAACATATTTTTCAACCAGTCAGACAATAGGGAATTGCTCCTTGAATGACTCCAACAACCTAACTGCAATGTCAAGACCATTATTGGCACCATGAGCTTGCTCAGCCTTGAGCCTCATGGTTCCGATCGAATGGACCTCCAGTCTTGATCGAGACATCAAAAGTTCCAGCAGAGTGCCATGCAAGACGAAGCATAAGAGGAGCACAGTTCTTGTCGGCAATGAATCCTCTAAGCTTTCTCCTCAATTTTTCAATAGCCTTCTGGTACTCCTCACTAACAGTGGGATAGCACTTCCCCACTGCAACTATTATTTGGTAAGCAGAGAGAAAGGCGACAACGGCACGAGCAGACCACAAGCAGAGAGTGAGGAATTATTATATGTTGTATTTTTTCACGTATACAGGGGTAATGAAGATGAAATATACGCTGAGTAATGAAAATGCCGATTTTAGCCCTCAAATAGACGCCCACTTAACCAGCACTTAACGGAAGGACCTCAATTGGAAAAAATTTAACAGTCGGATGGTTAAATTGTCCAAATTAAAAGACGAGGACTAAATGTGGAAAATCAGCATACTCGAGGGACCATTGCTGGAATTAACTCTTTCACAAATTTTCTGCAATTAACGCATTCTATACTTGCCGAGTTGTTGTTAACAATTTCTATACATGTAAACAAAGAAAGCACAAAACATGGTAATTAACTAATTACACACACATAAAGGGGGGATTTTAGGTCATTTGACCTAGTGTGACTGTTTGACCCACCAATAAGCTGTTTTGAAGTGTTTGGTAAATAGCTGATTGACCTTGACTGATTGGGCCAATCAACCAAAAATTGAAAAGCTAATGGATGTAGCTTTTTTGATCAGCTGGTTGGAATCAATAGTATATTGACTATTTTATCATTTGGAATCAATGAGATTTGCTTTTAAATAGGTGGTGGGTGCCAAACAACTTGTGCACCGATGGCATGCAGTGACTTCTCTCTTTGTGCTTCATTAGGGTGAGAAAAGTATGTTTGAACAGATACTACAATGTAATAGAGTCTGTAGCATAATAATAATAATAATAATAATAATAATAATAATAATAATAATAATAATAATAATAATAATAAAATGGGTTGTGACTTTATACATTTGACAACAACAACAATAATAATAATAATAATAATAATAATAATAATAATAATAATAATAATAATAATAATAATAATAATAAAATAATAATAATAATAATAATAATAATAATAATAATAATAATAATAATAATAATAATAATAATAATAATAATAATAATAATAATAATAATAATAATAATAATAATAAGGGTCAAATAGGTCATCCAACTACACACCAAAATATAATAGGTAAACAAGTCATTTTTGGTGAAATTGCATGAATTTGTGTAGTTCAGGGACCTAATTGTAGCTTTTTTGAGTTGGGTGGCCTAATTGCATGTTGGTGTAATTTGACCCTTATTCCTAATAATAATAATAAAGTTTTGATGAGATAATCCAATTTATTATTATTATTATTATTATTATTATTATTATTATTATTATTATTATTATTATTATTATTATTATTATTATAGTAAATCATTTTAAATTGTTAAAATTGAAAATAATTAATAAAAATTGTTTTAGAATATAATTTAATATAAAAGTTAAATAAATAAAAATAATTAACTTATGTCCTTAAAAAAGTATAGATGATGCTCAAATTTTATAATTATTTATCAATAAAAATTTATCATCTTGTTATATTTAAAGGTTAAAATAACACAATATACTCATACCCTTAAGGGTGCGTTTGGTTCATGGAATCTTTGATTACCCCAGGTAATAGGATTACCTGGGGGTAAGTAATGTGAGATTTTGGGAATGTAAGATTACCTGATGTGTTTGGTTAAAGTTGCAGGAATGTAACATTAACTTGTTTGGTTGAAGGGTATATTACAACAATTACTTAAATGCCCTCATATAAATTGAAAGGTGTAAATTGCAAGTCTTTTTTTTTTTTCATAATTCAAAATTTAACAAGATAATAATAATAATAATTATTATTATTATTATTATTATTTTTGACAGTATAATTATTATTATTATTATTATTATTATTATTATAATTATTCTTATTATTATTATTATTATTATTATTATTATTATTATTATTATTATTTTACATTCAATCACCTACTAATAAACAATTAATTTATCAAATAATTTTTTTTTTTAACTAGCTAATACAATTAACTGGTCAAACCAACTAACACAATTAGCCATCAACTACTAGTTAAATCAATCAGCTATCAATCGTTCGTCAAACACTCCCAAATTGTTAACTATAAATACAAAATATGTTAACGCAGACATATAAGATGTTGGTTAACATGTTTCATACCCTTTACTTTTCTACTCGTTAAACATAGGTATATAATGTGTCAAATTTTGAACCAATATTATTAAACACAACACCAAAGAATAAAAATCAATACAAAGAATGCATTGTTAATTTATTATTGTAGAACTAAAAAATATATTGAATCAACCTTGGCTCCCGGATCCTCTAAAGTCTAAACCCATCTATTTCATCTGACTTTGGTAATTTGCAAGGCATTGAGAAGGTAGCTGATATCGAGACTGGACTTATATTGGATTATCTCATCCAAACTTTATTGACTCTTTGATTAATTAAATTTGTTTCATAAAAAAATAAATAAAACTGAAATGAAATTAAGACTAACAAAAGAGAGTATAATAGTATAGCCAAAACTGAAATCAAAGAATGGCTCAACAGAAGTACAATGAAAATAGGAAACAACTAAAATGTTGGTTTAACTAGCCGGAGCTGGAGCAGAAACACCAAAAGTTGGACTGACATTGGTTGGGTCCTTGGTTACAAGGAACCCTCCAAAAAAATGGCGTATGCCACTATTTGCGACAAACACACGGTATTCTTTAGTAAAAGGCGAAAGAATAGTTCGCTATGTGTTCATCGCGTGGCTGCGTGGTTTACAAAGGCTTAGAATTATCAAATATATAGAAGCCCAAAGCTGAGAGTTCTTTATGATTCTTCGATGTGGGATGGGTTACCCCCACATTTCTATTTTACTATTCAAGGTGACAAGGTGATGATGAGTTCGTCTTTTTGGTACACCACGCCGGACCCAAATCCCATCTCCAAATCGCTTAACCTTGCTCGTCGCCGGACCAGAGACCAGTCCTCCATCTCCTGCCTCGCCGGCTGCCGGCTGCCCTGCTCCAAGCGACGAGCAGACTCCTCTCCTGTCGACGAAGGTACTCCTCCGGTCTCTTCTCCTTGATTCTCGGTTGAAATTTTCTTCGAGTGTGGAAATTTTTTTATTGCTGGTTTAACCTTGATTTTTCTGTCTTCGAGTCTGGAAATTTTCTGCCTTGGAACTTGATTTTTGGTTTTTGATTCTTCATTTCTGATTGCTTGAGTGTCGAGGAATACTGGAAATTTTTCAGTCTTTGATTAGGTCGTGTCTAGGCAGTAATTTTTGGCACTGGGGGCTGGAAAATCGAAGATGGAAGTTCCAGGCAGTTCTTTTGGGTGAGGGAATTTGTATTTGTACTTACTAGGTTTCAGTGTTAGGCTTCAGGGTGCAGAGAGAAGTAATCGGCAAAGTGTGTGATTAGAGGTATAGATTAATAATAGCATTGTAATTGTAATGTAATGATGCTTAAAATGGAGCTATACACTAAAACACAAGATTATCTATTGTACTTTGAAGATACTATTTCTCAAGGTGAAAGTATAATTCTCCTCGGCATTTTGGCTTTCAGAGAACTCCTTTGGTTATGGGAGCAGCAGTTGGAACTGTTACACTGGGAGCAAGGTTCCTAATAAGAGCATGGCAAGCATTCAAAGTAGCCCTCGGAGGTTTTATCCTGGTGGATTTGAACGGGTAATGACAAGGCAAGAAGCAGCATTGATTCTTGGAGTCAGGTGAATGTTCTTAATCATGATGTGTTCCAATTATGCTTGAGTGTGGTAGTATTAACAAAAGCAATCTCAAACACAGGAGCCAGCTCTTTCCTCTCTCTTCCCTATGTTATTTTACCACTTTCTTCCCACGTAAAGTCCCCATTTTTTCTGAGAATAAAGACCTAAACAATATGGCATGCATTCTGCCCTACTTATGCAATCAGTTTGTTCATTCTCTTTTTAAACCTGGATATCCCCTAATACATTGGATTGCTAGCAAGTTTGAAAATGCAGTAATTTAACTATGGCTAGAATACTAGATGCTGTGCCATTTGGGCTGTTTCCTTTTCTTTCTTTTGCTAAAGCCTTACATCAATCAGTACTCAACTCCCCTAAAGTCTTTTTCTTTCTTTTTAGCTCTTTCAAGTTTCATCATGTTTATGTTATCTTCTTGTGAATTAATCATTAAATGTTGGGAATTGGGGTTCCCAAAGTCCCAAACCAAAACTGAACTTTTTCAAACCAAACCGAATACCGAAGCACAGTAATGTATCTAATCCAAGTTGGTTGTGGGTAGAGGAATTCAAGTTCTTGAGAATGGCGAAATCACAGTAATGTATCTAATCCAGTGTTGGCAAGGATGGAATTGTGCGTGTTTGGAGGGTGATTGAATTTGAATTCCCAAATAAACTAAACAATCAGGATTTTGATCTTTCATGTTTATATTTCTCACTAAATCTCTTCTCGTGATTAGCTTCCCTTAACCTTCATGAAGAGAAGATACGTCAGATGAAAAGAATGAGAAAGTCATCAGAATCAGCTTGTGTCATCCTCCCGCCAAAGTCCTTCTAGATTCCAGAGAAACCCGTACACGAGTTCTATGGACACAAGGGTGAAGTCCCAGATCTTTCTTGGTCAAAAAATGAGGTTAGTATTCTGTATACATTCTGATCAGGAAAAAGTTCTTTTTTTCTACTAGATTTTAACTTCATCTCTTATTTGCCTTACTTAATTCTTTAAATCCGCATTATATTCTCCAGTATCTATCATCCTCTGTTGATAATACAACTCGCGTGTGGCAAGTAGGACATGGTCAATGTTTTGGCGTTTATTCACATAATAATTATGGCGAGTCTATTTCTATTCTATTTTTGTGAGGTTTCTCTCTATAGGATTTTCTGTATACATATGTAGTACATTTGTTAGCGGTTCAGAAGATGGAAAAGTACGTCTTTGGGACGTGTACCGCCATCGAGTTATTGATTGGACTGATGTAAAAGAAATAGTTATTGATGTGTTATTCCCCTGATGAAAAGGTTTGATTAAGGCATATTCTTTATTTTGAAATAAGAGCCTGTTTGTATCAAAAAGCATGCCATATGTTTTTTTTTTTTTCTCGAAAGTTGGAAAAAAGCATTGGCCCTGATAATTTTAGTAAATTTATGTTACCTTTTAATCAACGCAGGATGGTGTTGTGGGCTTCATGGATGGCAGTTGCCGTTTTTATGATGTAGTAGGTATGTATAATGTCGTAATTGTTTCTTCTACTTGAACCTATCCTTCCCGGCATGCTTTATCGTGCTACTACTACCTTTACATATTAGATTAGTAGTCTCTATTGAAGTTTTCTGAGACTGCTCATATAATTTATGCTTGTACTCTACATGATGCCTTTATTTCTTTCATTTCTTTGATTTAGGTAATTGCTTGCAAACGGGCTCTCGAGTATGCCTACAAGGGAAGAAAAAGCTTTCTCACAACAGAATAGTTGGATTTCAGGTAATCTGAAAGTTTCTAAAAAAGTTATAGTAATTGTGGACTCTTTGAACGCATGTGTATAAACTTCTATTTGATAGATAAATCACAATCTTAAGCGAATAAATATATGTATTCTAAAGCATATGCTTTCAAATTCCATTCCTCATATATGATTCATTTTGCAATTGAGTTAGCCTTTGACTGAAAGTTTTGAGCCTCCTGCTGGTTTTGTTGGGTAAATAGGTGGAAGAGCTTCTTTGTAAGGCATGATCAAACAACTTCAAATGCATGCATGTAGTCCTCTGCAGAATCTAAAAACTTAGGAGCTTCCTAATAACGATTTTGGTTCATTTATGCTTAACTTATTTTTGGTCTTTTTGTTATAAGTATTATATATTTATGTGCACAGCAAAAGTTATCTATTGTCTTATAATATTAGTGTGTAGAGATTGAAACATGAGGTGAAAGTATATTGGCATTTAGATGGCAACTTTAGTATAATACTTTGGACTTGGACAACAGAAACACATGTTAGAGTTTGTGTTGTTATTTCTATATATTCTAAACTCCTAAAAACTTTCGAGTTCGAAGACTTTGCAAACCACAATGCTTTTGATCTGCTGGCAAAGTATAATACTACACATCTTGTGTTTAATGATGATACACAAGTAATATTTCCCTGTATGATTCAAGAGCTTTCTTATTCTACTGGCATTGATGTTGCATTGTGTTCAATGATATAAGAGCTTTCTTGTTGAAACATTTCCCTCAGTTCTAAATGTTACATAATTATATATTTATATCACAGGGAACATTTGTGCCATTCTGTGTTCACAGGGAACCCCAATCTGTAAACCTTTGTGCCATTCTGTGTTCACATATTTTGTTGGTGGAGTACCCGTGTAGTTGAAAGGAATTCGAGGCTTCCCAAGAAAATCATCTGTGAAAACACCAATTATAGTAATAATGAGCTTGAAGGAGAGTTGTAGTAGGCATGACTGAGCTGTAGTAAATTTACATTAGGGTCAAGTATGAATTTTTTTTTTAATTTTTTTTTTTAATGTAAAAGTACTTTTTAGTTATGGATGCAATTCAAATAATATGTAGACTTTTGTACTTGAATATTGTTTGATGTTATTATTTGATAAATATTTGTTTCAATTGATTTTCTTATAAATTGAATGTGTATACAGAGTTTGTATGTGGTTGCAATGTAAATTTGAATGTAGAGAATTATAATAAAAATTATATAATATATAATTTAATGAGGATTGTAAAAATAAAATGAAAATTTTAGTAGCAATTTGAAAATATCACAATTATTAAATAAAAAATAATTTAACAATTAAAAATATATTTTAGCGGCAGTTTTATAACCGTCGCTAATATTGATGGTAAAAATTAAATAAAATAGGTGCCGGTGGTTATGTAAGTGTGGCTAACTCCTACATAAAAATTATTAATTTTTCGCGACGGTTGTGAACCGCTGGGAAATGATTGACCGACTAATTTCCGCGGTTGTAAAAAATCGCCGCTAAAATCTTCGCGACACACTATTTAGTCACGGTTGAATAACCGCCGGGAAACACCATTGCGGTGGTTTGGAACCGCAGCTAAATGATGTATTTGGTGTAGCGATATTGTCTTTAATATTTACGCTTTTCCATCAATTCAGCAGGTAACTGTTAATTGTGCCCCTTTTCCACCAACTCCTCTCTTTCTCCTAGATAATGAACTAATGCTCTTCGTCTTAAAATCATCTCATTTCCGTACTCAGTAGTGAATGTGTAATTGTAACAATTTGTCCGTCTTGATCGGTATGTGATTTTAAATTTTTAATATCTCATTTTCATAACAACTCATGGGCTATTTGTCCACTCTTCCTAGCCGTATAATAAAATGCCTTTTAGAAAATCTAATAAAATAACCAGACTTATTCTGTAGTGAGCAGTGCTTCAGTTTGTTGGCTGAAGACTTTGCTTCAATAACTGATGCATATAATAAGTTTCCGTTCTAGTAAGTTGCTAATTAAGTCTAATGGAAAATATGGTTTAGCTCCCATGTTAGAATTGAATAGCCAAATCAATAACAACAAATTAATTTTTGTTGTGCTGTTAACTGCTGTGAAGGATTGAATCTTTGCTCTTAATGTTGTTAATTGCTGTTAATTATCAAACCTAATTAAGTAGTTTACACTATGGTTGATTTTACCAGCAGCCCAGAATATTGCATTTAAAAGAATTGACTAAAAAAAGTGTTGTTGTTTCTAGTCATAACGATGCCGTTTTCGGCGGTATATATATTGGAGTAAATACCCAAAATGGTCCCTCGACTATAGTTAAATTCACAAATTGGTCCTTGACTTTCAATTTCAACCAATTAAGTCCTTAACTTTGCAATTTTAACACGATTTAATCCTCCGTCTATTTGACCGTTTGTTGACTGTGATCTTTGAAGACATATATGTAATTTCAAGATTCTGCATCATCGCCCGCGGCTGCGCCGTCATCGACGATCTCCAAATGAACCTGCAGCTCTCGTCGGAGCACATGGAGGCCTTCAGGATGATGTTGCACCGTTTCGGAAACACGTCATCTTTTTCGCTCTGGTACGAACTCAACTACATTGAATCCAAAGGGAGGATGAAGAAAGACGACCGGATTTGGTAGATTGCTTTTGGCAATGGATTCAAATGTAACAGTGCGGTCTGAAAATGCAACCGGAACCTTAAAAAATCGACGATGGATCATGAAATTACATATATATCCTCAAAAATTACGGTCAATAAACGGAGGATCAAATCGTGTTAAAATTGCAAAGTTAAGGACTTAATTGGTTGAAATTGAAAGTCGAAAACCAATTTGTAAATTTAACTATAATCGATGGACCATTTTGGGTATTTACTCTTTTTTAAAATAAAATTCCTTTCTTGTTTCTTCTGGAGGACCAGCAGAGCAGACACTCTACTCCTCTTTCGCCTACTGCCTCCACGCCCCAGCCACCACTCCATCACTCCATTAGAACTCTTCATCGAATATTTGGAGATTCGCGGCCCATTACTCCACACGCGCCTCCACCGACCACCGTTGTCCGGCTACTCTCCTCCATGGCTCCGTCCGTTCACGGTTCACCATTCGTCCATTCGTCCACCATTATAGATTTATAGCCTCCGGTAGTCAGGTTCGAACCAATCTTCATTATTCTTCAACTTGATTCTTTTAATTAGTTTGCCACTTTGCCCTAATGGCTAATTCCATAAAAATGATGATTGATAAATCCCTAATTCCCTAAATTTTCAATTAGTTTGCCCTACTAATGTCTCCGTCCGTTCACCGTGAATGTGATGATCGAGGGTGCCATATGGTTGGCTATTTTTCTAAGGTAAATCACTCATTCCCAAGATTTCTCTCTTCTGTTGCATTGCATCTTGTGACTGTTGAAATTTGTGTCCTTTGAAGGTCATGTTAAGCTAATCCTAGGTTTGCTGCTTGTGAGTTGATTAAAAAGGGAAATCTTTTATTGTGAATTGAAACTAGTTATAATTACTTTATGCAAATATGATCTGTGTTTCCTTGTGGCACATTGATCATATAATTTTCTGTGGAGACAAGTTGGAGTAGAAGGTGCTCAAAGTATGCAGAATAGCATCACAAAATAGTGAGATTGTGCCACATATGGAACTTTGGAAATTTGAGTCCTATTCTGAGTGCAAGTCTAGTATTGGTGAGCAAGAGCAGTCCCTGGGTGAACAAACCACATTCATGGGCTTTATGTGTCTGTGGTTCTGAGTCTTCTAACTGGGCATCCCAATTTCATATTCTATTCTATCCTTTAGTAAAAACGATAATCATCCATGCTTTTACACTTGCACACTGCAATACCTTATGTGAAACATTCTCATACATTGTAACTGATTATAACATTAACCTATCAAGAGGTGGAGTGCATTATGTAAGACTGTAACTCTGTGTTAGTGTATTCTGTAACACCTGTTTGATATCCGTATGTATTATAACCAATTATTCATAACAATAGGGATTAGCAGAATAGCAGATGACAATTTTCTGAAAAATTGTAAGCTTTGCTGTTGAGGGTATGATATTTTGTGGTGCTATCTGCAGCACCACTTTTGCTTATTGAATCTTGATTATGTAAAGAACAGTATGATTTGTGTACTTCTTCAATCAAAACCTTAAGCAAATTGATTGAAAAAGTAACTCTGTGTGGAAAGAAAAAATAACTGGTGGAAAGAAAATATCTAATTTGCTTTATTTTTTCTCCCCAGCTCAACATTCCGCCACTGATAATGTGGATTGTAAAACGAAGAGCCCAGTTTCTGGAATTTGTTAACAGTGTAGTACTGCAGTGGTTTGGTTGCTCAAAGTGGATTTTCTTGCAATGTTGTTAGTTTGAAGTTTAGTTCCATAATGGCCTTGAGAGGTGTGAAAAACTTCCTTTGCGGATCACGGGTTCTGACTGTCAAGCAGAATGGTGTGATGAGATTGAGTTTGGTTTGGTACCACTGCTCAGAGGAATCAGAAAGGGAGTCTTTGCCTTCTGAATGGTATGAAAAAGCCTTCTTAAAGCTAACCAAGTTATCTAGCTTTTTGAAGACTGTGGACTTGATTAATGGAAGGCCTGTTAATGTTATTGATGAATCTAGGGTTCATGATGACATTTTGCTAGAAAACTTACATCTTTTCAAGTCCCTAGCTAGAGACTTCATTGGGTGTCCTTCAGTTCAAGAAACAATGAAGAAGAACATGATAGTTGCTTTAGGGAGCAATGCAGAATGCAAAGAGCCTCTTTGTTTTAGTAAAGCTAGTGAGAGAGAATCAATCAGGGTGGATTCACTCACAAAGGTGGCTAGTTTCTTGGACATTTCAGCTCAACAGAGGAAGGTAGTCAGGGCAGCAATATGCCCTCAGGTCACTCGACACCAGATATTGACTGGTGCACTTGAAGAGATACTAGATGGATTGAAATCTGAGATAGAGTATTTCGATTCTAGGTGCCCAAGTAACCAAGTTAAAATGGCAAAGCAGATTGTTGTGAGTTGTCTTAAGGTTTTAGATATTGCCACTTCTTACAACCCAGAGTCCACTTCATGGATGCGAGTTGCACCCGTAAAAGATGCAGATTCACCTACTACTTCACATAAATGGGAAGATATTCTGGAGAGGTTCATTGATCTTGTTGACTGCTTGAGTGAAGAAACAAAATTAGCTCTAGATGTTAAGAAGGCAGAGGTCATGAAAGAGGCGCTTTATCAGATAAGGGATGTTAGGATAGATAAAAACATTGGATACAGGGAGACTCGCCATCAGGAAAGCTTAGTACAAAAGATATTATCTAAGACACTGGGTCACTCATCTCGGTGCTTATTTACACTTCTCACGTATTATCTTTATGGCAACATGCAAGATATTGAAGTAGAAGTTCGTGGGGGGCTTTATGAAATTGGTCAAGGGAATAAGTTCCGCTTGTGCATGGGGAAGATCTTGACATCAGATGAGGAGAAGATGTTGTGGAGTGGAGTGAAGCAGCTGGACAAGGCTTTGGGGCTCTTCAAGTTTATTTGGGAAGCAGCCGGAATGAAAGGAGATCTTGAATTGCAAGGCCATTTGTGGTGCATTGGCACTGATAGCAGATCACTCGCATATAGAGGGAATACATTCTTATTGCACGGGATTGATCATTTCCGTTAATTGTGCCTTAACTCGAGCCAACGTCCTGTCATCCTTCATGTGAGCTAAAACAAATCTAGTGAGTAACTTTCTTTTACTCACACACCGATTATTAGCTTTTTCTCCCTTTATCCAAAATAGGAATAATGTTATATGCATGTCAGAATAGGTGTATGTGTCCTGTGATTCAGAATTTTAGTTACTCTAGCTATTAGAGTTTGCGTATTATTCATTGTTAGCCATGATCAAATACATTCATCAATACTATATCCTTTCATGGCATCAATAGCAAGTATAATCTTATTTAGATGAACTGCACTTTGCTTTGCGGGCATGTGGCAATAGCAATGTGTTGTTGGCAGTGCATAGCTCTTTAGTTATTGTATTAGTTATTGGATGACGAGGGAAACCTGTAGCCACTGTCCGAGGGTGTGCACGGGGTAAATCTAGCCTGGTGACCCTAACCGGCGAAGGACTACAAGGAGGTAAACCAGCGCAGATTGTCCATAGCTGATCGGCTCAAACCAAGAGGGTTGGGATTCAAACTCGTGACCCTGTGGTTACAAGTTTGTATCCTTAACCATCTTGGCTGGGTTACCCCGGTGGCATGCTTTTTTCATTGGCTGATTCATGGATCTATCATCATTAGGGATGTAGTTGAATTTGGGGTTCCCCTAATGTTATTACCACTAAACTAGACCATACAGTATTTTTTTTTTTTTTTTTGAGTTCGACCATACAGTATTTTATTTGTGATGTTTTGAATATG
This sequence comes from Ipomoea nil, assembly GCF_001879475.1. Taxonomy (NCBI): domain Eukaryota; kingdom Viridiplantae; phylum Streptophyta; class Magnoliopsida; order Solanales; family Convolvulaceae; genus Ipomoea; species Ipomoea nil. Next base: position 85,314 of record NW_017617529.1, on the reverse strand, counting down.
CTCTGCATCTTCATTCTTTAAAATTGCAGATTCCATAAGATACACCAGCTTTGAATGTGGGGCTACAAGTTCAATTCTCCAAATCTTGGCCTTATATGGGCAATGGCTGCACCCACCCACCCCAGTCACAATATCAAGGAACTATATTGTAAATTGTTGATACAGAAATAAATATGATAATGATGTTGTAGCTAACTGGTTGAAAGGTAATGTTTATGGAACAGATCTTGACAAATAATTGTAGATTAGAATCAAGAAAATATATATTCTAAATTTGTCAGACAGCTTAGCAGTTTCTATCTACATTTGTGAGACAGCTTAACAGTTTTCTATACTAATGAAGATGATCTACCACCTACCACCATAATTTAAGTTGAATAAATTTTATTGTATCCCAACTAAAGTATTAGGGAAAGTCGTTAAATATATCTTTCAACTTTATATTTAAAGTCAATTTAGATTTAGGAATTTTTAAAAGTTGTAATTAAGCATATCAACATGTTATTTTTGTTCATTGGATCTCAAAAATTAATAACCTGAAATAGTTGATCATTAGAGTCTTGATGATGTTTTGACTAGCTCTAGAGACAAAAATTGACGATCGGCAATCAATGAATGATTGCATGTCACCTCACTGAAAGAAAGCGTACAGGTGGTCAGGGATGAAGACAATCGTAGTCACCATAGTAGTTGATGGAGTTACTCAAAATATCACTAGATATTAATGACTCGTCATTAATTGATTTTTAAGCATTGATGTATAAAATGACATGTTAATATGTTTAATTGCGACTATTAAAAGTTAATGGGTCTAACTAAGTTTCGTATAAAGTTCATGCGCTTGTTTGATCTTTTTTTTAAGTATTATTTTAAGTTCAAATTTATGTGTTGAAAGGGTTTTTCCATCTAAAATATAACTAGTATTACTCAATCTCAAATTAATTATAGTTTGGTCAAAATGAAGACTGGCTAGTTGATATAAAGAATTAATTAATTACATTATTCTTGTAGAGTTGTAGATTAATGAAGCCGGGAGTAGATGTTTGATGGTAATGCATCATCCTCCAGTTTCTGTTAATAGTGTCAATGGCACATTATTCACAAACTAATATAAAAACCTGAATGGGCACTAATTGACACTTCATTCCATTTACTTTCATCACAAAGAGGGAAATTCTAATTGTATAATATTTTTTTTGAATTAAAACACATTTTGGTCCTTCAATTATTAAGTATTGCGTAATTTAGTTCTAGACGTTGTAAATTACTCAATTTAGTTCTCTAACTTGTAAAGTCAACTTAATTTGGTCTTTTGTTACAAAAATCATTCAATTACCGTTAATGAGAGTGGCAAAAATGTCATTCGACATTCTAAGAACTCTTCCTCATACTTTTGTCGCGTAAACACCCCCTTTCTCAGTTAACCCTTCAAAGTTCAAACCTCATGGAGTTCTGATAATCCTAGTCGAAAAAATAACTAAAAACATTGGATAGTTTAGAGACCCTAGTCTGCCCAGATTTTGCACGATGCAATTCAACTATGGAGGAATCCTATACGAATAGGAAAATTTGATCTACGTTGCATGTAATGGAGCATTCACATGGGGTTTGAAAATTTTATACGTCAATAGATTTGAGCCGCGGCTTGAGAAAGACGCTATACTGGGCGCCGACGGCGAGGTTTCGATTACTGTTCCCCTAAATACAATTGCGACAATTGGTGACGGCCTGACGGCTCCGCGCAACTTGATATATTCAAAGATTTTTGCCCCTTTAATGTAATTGGATGACTTTTGTAACGAATGATCAAATTGAGTCGATTTTATAAGTTAGATGACTAAATTGAATAATTTATAAAGTCTGAAACTAGAACTAAATTACGCAATACTTAATAGTCAAGGGACCAAAATGGGTATTAACTTTATTTTTTTAATACAAAATTACTTCTATATAGTATGCAATTTTATTTGTGACAAAAAATGCTCTCTTTCCCTCCTGATTTTTACCTCCAAATTTTCCCCTCATAATATGACTTTTATTCATTGGGTGTAAATGAAACCATTAATCCAATTTCTAAGTTAACTATTAGATGTTTGTACAAGATTTGATAAGATTTAATTGTCAACTATTTGTTAATGCAAAAACAACATATAAGAATAAAAAATATACTATTATTTTGTTTCAGTACCAATTTATATTGGTATATATGTTTGTTACATGTGCGTACACATGCACATTTTTTAAAATATGTTTGTTATTTGAGTTGAAATCTTTTAAATTATCACCAAATAAGTATGCTTGTCAACTTCTTCTTCTTCTTCTTCTTTTTTTTCAATATTATAAAACTAATTTCTGAATTTTCTTCTACATATAATTATTAATTTTTTGAACTAAACCAAAGAATTAAAAAGTTCAAGATTTTTTTTAAAAATGTTTTTCTTTATGAACACATTTACTTTTAGAAGATATGGATTTTGGGCAAGTTGAAAGGAAGTAAATACCCATCATGCCAAAATGTTTTTTTTTTTCTTTTTCTAAGATAGTATATATTCTATACTTTCTCTATCAATTGCAGTTCAAAGAGTCACTGGGGTTCAACCCTGTTACCTTCAATCAGCTCAAAGGTATATATTCTATACTTTTTCTATCAATTGCAACTCAAAGAGTCAAGACCCACCATTGAGGTTCAATCCTGTGACCTTCAATTAGGGAAGTCCAAAGAGTCAAGATCCATCATTGGGGTTTGATCCTGTAACCTTCCTTCAAGAAATGCCACAGAGATGACATCTAAACCCAAGGTGCTTGGCATGCCAAAATGCTTTAATAATTAACCAAAGCTAAATGTACATAAATGAAGAAGATAAAATCTACTTGCCTAACATAGAAAGATTGGAACAAGATTTACAGTAAAGATAAGGCTAAGATTTCTAATTCCTGTGTATACAATAATATTCTTAAGGAAAGTATTTCCAAATGGGCAATAATGCGTTTGTCTTGTCAAATACCAATATTAATATTAGTATAGACTACCAAAAAAAAAAAAAATAACAAGGGTGTATTCAATTAATACTTTTTCAAACTTTCAAAATTTTTACAATAATGATGAATTTTCAAATGACTTTTATGAAATCCTTCCAAACTTCCATAAAATTTTTTAACTTTCATAAACTTTGTACAAATCAATAAAAGTCTATATAAGAAATATTTACAAACTTTTTAAAAAGTTTTCATACTAAAAGTCTAAAAAGTCTAAATTGAGTACACCTTTACAAACATTATATTGTATAATTTCTATTAATGCATTATTTATAATTTTTTATAATTTTTTTATACTCCATCTGTCTCATTTTAACGAGAATTGACTGAAATTATTATATATTTAGAAACTACATTAAAAGTATTATTAAACACACACAAAAAAAAAACAAATTTAAAAATAAAAATTATTAAAGAAAACAAGTAAGAAAGAAAGAATTAGTTCGACCAATTAATAGTAAACATGACATGTAAAATGTGATAGATGGTGTAATATATAATACATTTTTATAAATCATAAATAAATTAATGCATTGTCAAAAAAATAAAAAATAATAAATATTATTTTCCACAGTATATTATGCATAAAGACAATATCAATCAATTTTCACTAAATGATTAATGATATATCCAATAAAAATATTTCTTGAACTAATGAAACAACTAGTGTGACCTACAAAATGTTTCATTAGTATGACAATATCTAGAGTTCTGGCTAATCATTAGTAAAAATGTTGCAACCATTTCTTCAACAGTAATGCATCTTGTATCCTTTAAAAGTGTTTTCTCTTTAATAATATGACATAATTTTAAAAAACAACATTTGGCGATATATTGTATACATGCCAAAAGTTATTAGAATTGAATCTTTAGTCAATACATTTTGTATGTAAATGTATCCACATAAAGTAATTGGTCATTGAATTAGTAGATGTTCAATTTGTTCACCATTATTATCAATATAATAAGTTTCTTCCGTACTTGTATGATAGAATCACTCCTTTAGATCATAGTGGAGTGAAGATGAAGTGATGGAGTGAGCTTGATCATCAAGAAGCAACAGGTAGCTGACAGTTGAAGTGTTCCAAGCAGTTGAAGGCTGTTAGTAAGAAGGGCACTCTTGTCATTTCCTTTACTTGGCAGTTATAACTGCCATTTCTTGTATCCTGCATTGTGTATTAAGCCTAGGTCTTGTCTCCTTCCTTGAATATATAGTTCTTCTTTTACTGCTTCACTATAAGATTGTGGCTCTTGTATGGATGAAATGGCTGAGGCACACATCCTATGGCTGGAAGATAAGCAGTCATAGGATATGACTTTACTCAGTGAATGAGGAGAAGTCCTTCTGTGTGGCAGTGTTCCATTGATGGATTGGCAGTAATAATCATGTAGCCTGGTGGGAACTTGCTTTGCCCTCCTAGACCTCCTAGGCTCCAAATGTGGTGCCTCCTCAGTGGACAATTCATTCTCCTCAGCTAATAAAACTTCCTCACATACTGCATCACTGTTTGGTTCTGCTGCTAACTCATTCCCACTTTCACTTTCAGCAATAGTGTCAATTTGACCACTTTCATGAACTTCTGGAATATAGATGGTGTCATCATGCCTTTCTGTATCATCAGTTCATCACACCCTCCTGTGGCCTTAGGAAGGTTCTTATGCACTTCAGTAGACACAGATATGGAAGGTAAGCAAGGATTAATCGTCCAATGCCAGCTGAGTCAGAATTAGCTTCAACTGCCTTGTCCTTGAGAGGGTAGATGTGTTCATAGAAATGTACATCTCTAGAAACAAAGATAGTACCATCTCCCATGTCATATAATATGTAGCCCTTTACATTAGCTGGGAACCCTAAGAAGATGCACTTCCTGGCTCTTGGCTCCATTTTGTTTCTCCCTTGAGATGCAGTGGCACCAAAACACAAGCATCCAAAAGCTTTAAGCTGCTCATAGTTTGCTGTCTCACCAAACAAGATTTCAAATGGTGTGCTTCCATTGACCACTGCAGTAAGCAACCTATTGATGAGATAGGAGGCATGTAGAACACAATGCCCCCAGAATTCCATAGACAATCCAGATTGGAACCTGAGGGATCTGGCCACATTCATGATGTGCTGGTGTTTTCTTTCTGCAATGCCATTCTGCTGGGGAGTGTTTACACAAGATTTCTGGTGGATGATTCCTTTTTCACTGAAGAATTCCTTCATAAAGAATTCAGTCCCATTATCTGTTCTCACCATTTTGATTCCAGGTGAGAATTGATTACACACATACTGATGAAAGCCCTTAAAAAGACTCTTAACCTCTGACTTAGACTTCATGAGATGCAGCCATGTGAACCTACTGTGGTCATCAACAATAGTCAGAAAGTAGTGTTCCCCTTTTAGGGATGCAACAGGAAAGGGACCCCATACATCCATGTGGATCAAGTCAAAGCACTTTAAAGCTCTAGAACTGCTAGTAGGAAAGGAAGATCTCTTATGTTTAGAAAAATGACAGATATCACATGCAAGATCAGAATGCTTATGAAACTTTGCATGTTTTATTCCATGTAACAAATGTATTTTATCCATGGGATAGTGCCCTAGTCTATTATGCCACACCTCTAAGGACACAGTATTACATTGAATGTCAGAATTCTCAACAATACAATTGGTTTTCTTTCTAATAGGTGGATGACTAAGCAAATACAGCCCATCCTTTTCTTTAGCAAAACCATCCACTACTCCATGTAGGCCCTGTATATTACAATAATCAGCATTCATCACCAGTTTGCAGCTCATTTGTTTAGTCAGTCTACTAGCAGATATAATGTTGAATGTGAAAGAAGGAATAAACAACACACTTCTCAACAGAACATTAGAGTGAAGCCTGATTTCTCCCATATGTGTGACTGCTACAGTTTCTCTAATAGGCAACTTAACAAAAACATCATGAATTCTATAATATTTCTCAAAGAATTCCAAAGAGCAGGTAATATGATCTGTGGCCCCTGAATCTAGAATCCATGTAGTGGGAGAATTCAAAACAGCATTAACATATAGTTTAGAATTGCACCTGCCTTCATTGGAATCTGTTGAGTTCTTAAAGCTTGGCTTCATCCCATGGTTACTGATGGTAACTGCTGCATTGCTTGATGGTGGATTCCCTTGATTCTGATTCTGCAATAAGGACACCAATCTCTGAAATTGATCAGCAGATAGGCCTATATCATCCCCATGGTTCACAGATGAAACATTTGAATAGACATTCAAATTTTGTTGATTGTCTTGCTTATTCTTGGACTTGTATCCTGCTACCCAGCCTGGAGGGAAGCCATGTTTCTTATAACACTTTTCCACTGTATGCCCAACCATGCCACAATAAGTGCACTTAGGCACATTCTTGCCATTATTGCCAAACTTCTTTCTGTTGTTTGAGGCTGAGAAGGCCACAACATTCTGCTCATCTGTAGTATTCTGCATAGCATTGGCCTGACTTACTTCAGTGTTCTTATAGCTAAGAGAGCTATTAAACTTTCTCTCCAACTTCAAGGCCATATTCAACACCTTTTCTGCACTTGGAATGGGATCCATTACCAACACACCTGATTTTATTGTCTCAAAATCATCATTCAGCCCTTCCAAGAACCTGATGACCTGATCATCTCCTCTTTCTTTCTGTATCTTACTCAGCAGGGTACATGAGCATCTAGGCACGCATTCACAAGCTGGTAATGGCCTCATGACATTCAGCTGTTCCCATAGGCCATTGGATTTGGTGAAGTACTCATTAATTGTCATGTTTCCCTGCACACACTTAAAGATTTGATTATGAATCTCTGCGATCCTATGTGGATCTGCCTGTGCGTATCTCTTTTTGAGAGCACTCCAGATGTCTGCAGCCTTCTCAAAATACAGCACACTTTCAGCAATCGTGGAGTTGAGGGATCTCAAAATCCACGAGCAGACTATATTATTGCACCGTTTCCACACTGCATACTTCGGATGAGCTACTCCTGGATCTGGAATCGCGCCACTTGTAAAACCGAACTTGTTTTTTACCTCCAAGGCCATTTGCATCGATCTGCTCCAGGACGCATAGTTGATTTCAAACAGGGGAGGAGAAACGAGAATCAAGTTGGGATTCGCTGTGATGTGTAAATATAACGGATCATCAAACTCGTCTGTCCGTTGAGCTGCTGCTGGATTTTGCTCGTTCGGATTCGCATTCTGATGAGTGGAAGTTTGTCCGATCGAAGTTCCTTCTCCAGCTTGATTGTTCATCGTAACAGCTGCTGCGTAGCTTCTATGCCGCTCTGATACCATGATAGAATCACTCCTTTAGATCATAGTGGAGTGAAGAATTGATGAAGAAGAAGAACTATATTTGTGAAATCATCTCTCTTGTTACAAAATGAAGAAGAACTATATATTCAAGGAAGGAGACAAGACCTAGGCTTAATACACAAGTGCAGGATACAAGAAATGGCAGTTATAACTGCCAAGTAAAGGAAATGACAAGAGTGCCCTTCTTACTAACAGCCTTCAACTGCTTGGAACACTTCAACTGTCAGCTGCCTGTTGCTTCTTGATGATCAAGCTCACTCCATCACTTCATCATTGTATAATCATATATAGCAATTGTTGCCAATAAATGTTCAATGATTTCATTAAACTCTACTTCTTCAAATTCTTCATCTACTTGTTCCTATGACAAGAGTACTGCCAAATACAAATGCTAAATTTTCATAATCTGCAACAATAGCTGTTTGTAGGTTTTTATGCGTAGGATGGAATTATAAAAGAAAAAGAAAGTAGTTAGTGAATTATTTGAATTATAAAATTTAAGCAACATCTATGTTAACAGATATGAGAAGCTCACCTTGAAATAGTCTTCCCACATTTCATCGCTAGCCATAAACCTCTTTGTGATTGCATCCCAACCAAATCTAGAATTATGACACATGCTCAAAAAATGAGTTAATTCCAGTGCATGACCTTTGTATTTGGTGGCTGATGCGTAGTATATTTGCAAACAAATAATTCTCGGAGTACGAGTTATCGATCCACAGGGAAGTGGTTGTATCAAGCACTAGTTACTAACTTATTCATTAGAGCTAATCCTAACAATTACTTAGATGATTGATTGACATAAAATAAATAAAATAAAACAGAGGTTCAGGATTTTGAAAACAATTAGAGAGAAGTTGAGATTCATGGGATTCAAGTATTTAATCACCTAGTGCCAATTATCGTTTGCAATATTTAGTTTGGAATTAAGATTTGTGTGGGAATGCAAAGTGGAATCGAATTACTCCCGTAATCTCTATTCCTAGTGAATTTCCACTCCCATGGCTTAAACACCCAATAAGATCAAAGATCAGCATTCAATTATTCCTAATTACTACCATCTCCCATTGGCAACAATCTAGAATAAACTTCCCCTAATAAGTTCCCCTTTCCCAAGGACCAACCATTAGGTGCAATCGTGTGTGCCCTAATTTATGCCCCAACTCCCATTGGTGACACAAACATGGCTATGAAGCTAGTAACTATGGCCATTAATTACAAGCATCAAACAATATTATCACGATTGCAACACAAGTATTAAACCCAAATAATAATATATTAAAGAAACTGAGAGCTCAGGCACATAGGTTCATAAACACTTTTACCCAAGAATCTCTAAAGAATTTAGCCAAGCATGACTAAATTATACATAGCAAATATAAATAAAGAATTACAAATCATCAAAAGAGTACAAGAATTAACCAGACGATTTTCCCAAATCTCCCTAGTCTTCTTCTTGCTTTCCAAGACAACTTGTGGCTCTTGATTTCTCTCCTTCTTGTCTCCAATAATCTCTGAATTCTCTCGGTCCCCGTCCTCCCATTAGGGTTGAGGAAGGAGGGATTTTATAGTGGGTACAAAGTTGAGATGAAATAGGAATCTTGTACCAAATTGGACTCAAATTCTAATTCCTATATTTAAATAAAGAAATTGTTGTCTTTAATGATATTTAGAATTTGGAAGATTCCTTGAATTGCTAACTTTTAATATGGAGATATGAGCCTTGAAATCCGCGCAATTGATATTAGAAAAAGAGATCTCGCGCTTGTATTGAATTTTGCCCAGCTGCGCCACTTTAAGCGTCTGTTTTTTTTATCCGCGCCACTTTAGGCGTCTGTTTTTATCCCAGAAACAGACGCATATTCGACGCGTCGAGACTTCCTGTGCGCGAATTAATTAGCTACTGGAAAATTTCGACGTGTCGAGCCCTTGGCTCGACGCGTCGAGTTCACTGGGTCCCGAACTCATCCAAAATTGCTCCAAACTCATCCTTGAACTCCCCTTGGTCATATCTTTGACCTAAAATGGTTCAAAAACACTAACAAACACCGTAAAATATTCAAAACAAGTGCGAACCATAATTAAATGATAATAGCAAGGAAAACATGTATTAAATAAGCAAAATTAAAGAGCTTAATTACTGTGATGATTCAAAATAACCATAAAAACAAGCACAAATGTGATAACATCAGTGGCAATTTTAAATTTAGTCTCAGACTATCATTTTTATCATTTAAGTATTTTAACACCCTAGACTATCATATTTTGGACACTTTTGGTCTAATCTTTCCGATGACTTTTTCAGGTGAAATCTTATTTTAGGCAAGAACATTTGTGTTTCTTCATTTTTTTTTCCAATTTTTTTGCCCTAGTTTTTTTTTTTTTTTTTCAATTTTCGTTTCTTCAGCCGTGGATGGCAAAATATCCTTCACTCGACTCTTGTCTTCATCTCCTTCAACCCGGCATACCGACTATGTGAGGTCCTCCGAGTGAGAGGGAATCATTTTGCAATGCAATTGGAAAGTTTAAGATGTCGCTGCTCGGTCAGCTTCAGTTTGACCGCTATTGTTTTAGTCCATGATTATGTGAATCATCTACTATAGCTATAGAGAAAAAAAAAAAAAAAACAAGCCTCTTCTTTGTCATCGGAAAATATCATTTCTTAAAATATGATTTCACCGAAAAAAAATTATTAAAATGACCAAAAGTGTCTAAAATATGATAATATGGGGTGTTAAATGACAAATTGATTGTTTGGGACTAAATTTTGAAATGCCACCAAAGACAAGGGATTTCCGCTTGAATGAACTCATTGGGAAAATATAAAAAAAAATTGAAGAAATAAAAATACCCTTGCCTAAAACAGGGTTTCACCGAAAAGGTCATTAGAAGGACCAAAAGTGTTCAAAATATGATATAGTCCGGGGTGTTAAATGGAAAAAATGATAGTCTGCGACTAAATTTGGAATTACCAACAGAGACAAGGGGACCTCTTCTGAAATTAACTCAAAAAATTGTTAAAACGCTGCTGAAACAATATCAGTCTACTCTGATATTATGCATTGGATCATTGACACCCAAGCTTTTCATTAAGAGCAGGAAGTATCATTTTCTCCACAGTTAACATGTTTAAACCTCCACTACTATCATGACATCCAACCATTTTTTACTGCATCAACCATAAATTGTAACAACTCGTTACTTTCCTCTAATGTCTACAATGAATAATTTTCACTAACTTTATTTTATCCTTGACTCTTTCCTTGGTGATATATATATATATATATATATATATATATATATATATATATATATATATATATATATATATATATATATATATATATATATTTATTTATTTATTTATTTATTTATTTATTTATTTATTTATTGAATCTAGTGAGGTTACCTTTGGCAGGTAAGGTGGTGAGGCTTGATCTTGTGCATCTATTTGGGGTGTTGGATGGATGAGATGGATGAGGCATTATGGGCACGTGCGTCTCATTGTGGGTGTGTGGGGTGGGGGGGGGGGTTAGTTGTCTTTTTAATTGTGTCTTTATTAGGTTATATTTATTTAGACTAATTTAACTGCAGATTTTATGGGCTTGTGCGTTGTTAATTATGGTAGAAATCAAATTTTATTATGTGTGCCGTCTCTTCCCATTCAAACTGTCGCTTCTTCTACTTTTCGTTTTCTTCTCCCCGACCGCTCATCTTCTTCGTTTCTTCCTTCTTTTCCTAGCGTTTCACGGCGGTCCGTTCTTGCACAAAGGTCTAGCGTTTGGCATGGCGGGCTCTTCGAACCGGAGTTCCAAGCGGCTGAGGGCGGCGTCTTCCGGCGGCGTTCCAGGTATTGATTCTGTGTTGTGGTGTTGCTTTTGGTCTGGGTGGGTTGTTTTTCTTCGAGTGTTGTTGGTCGGCCGTTTTTTTTATTTATTTATTTTCCCGACCGGATATGTGATTCAGGGGGCTTGTTTTGTTTTGCATGGCACCGTCTGGGTCGGTGGTCTGTTGGGGGGGGGGGGGGGGGGGAGGGTGGGGCGGCGCCCTTGTGGTCTCTGGGGGTTGTGTTTCTAGGCTTTCCGGTTGGGATGGTTCGGGGTTGGTTTGTTTGTTTTTTTTTTTTTTTTTTTTTTTTTTTTTTTTTTTGTTTTAACCGCCGTGGCGGGGTATGCGAGCGGTGTTGATTGGGCGTTGTGGTGTTTTGGACGGGGTTGGCGTTGTTGTTGGTTTATTTTTTTTATTTATTTATTTATTTATTTATTTTTTATTTTTTGTTCCCGGTTAGCAGTGGGTATGTGCGTTATATCATGTCTGCGTGTGCAGTCGTCCACTGGTTGGTTTCAACTATGGGTTGTTTAGAAAGTTATTTTTGTTTGGTTTCATATTGTTCGCATTTTTGGGGTGTAGTATGTACATATGTTTTTTTTTTTTGGATTCCTCTTGTTTTCTTTGGAGCATATGATAGGTGGTAGGGGTTGTGGGCTTGCCGTGAAAGGCTGGGTGTGGGTGTATGCGTACGAAGAGTCTGTGCATTTGTCTTATTTGGTTGTTTATACGCTTTTTAGGGGGAGGGGGGTGGGTGTATGCGTTGTAGGATTTTGGGCGTGTGCAATACGTTCTAAGTGCTATTGTTTGTGTTCACTGCTTTTTAATTTTTGAACTTCTGGCAGTGTAAATTAGCCATGTAGATATGTTTGTGTTTTTTTGTTATAGAAAAAATTATGATATGATGTGATGTTTTCAAATAAATCATGTAGTGCCGCATGGGGAACCCTCATCAAATTTAGTTTCCTATTTAATATCTAATTATAATTGTCACAAACCAAAAAAGTTTTTTCTAAATTTGTCGAATTTTAAGAGTTTTATCATTATTGTTATATAATGTTGGTTGTAATTTTTGTCACAACACACTAATTTTTTTTTTCTTTTAATTACATTGTTTTGGGTTAACTATGTTGGTTATAAAACAGTTAGCATATGCGTTTGAATGTGTCGACCAACATTTCTTTTTAGAATTACAGTTATTACTATTATTAGTTTAATTTTATTATTTTTACTGTATGTGTAGTTTGATTGCATGGGGTGTGCGTTTGGCATTTGTGTTTTTTGAATATGTGTTTTTTTTATTAATTTGACAAATTTTAAGAGTTTACTGTGTGTGCATTTTGAATTTGATAGTGTCTGTCAACTCAACTAAGCCTTACAGTCAAGAGTTATTATAGCTACAAACCAACGAATGTAACAGTAGTCATGCAACTTCACCTACCTGTACTTCATAGCCATTTCTGTGAGGTTAAATATGTTATGTTTTATTGGCATCTATGAGTAGTAATTATTTAGATTTATATGTGGGAAATTTTTTTTTTTTTTAAAAAAAAAAAAAAAAAAAAAGGGGAAATAAGGAGTTAACAATTAACATCATGATTTTCCTATTAAATTTAGTGTACCCTTAACTTGGAAAACCACATGTCTATTAAACTATGGAAGGTAACATGCACTCCAGAACAAATTATTAAATGAATGTGTGCATTTTGAATATGGTCTGTGCGCATAACATTTTCAATCTATGCAGTATGGTGTTTAGGTCTGTGCACATAACATTTATTCAGTTTTTCTTTAAAATTAGCCATGTAGATATGCAGTCTATGCAGTACGGAGTTTGCTGTGTGTGCATTTTAAATTAGCCATGTAGATATGTTTGTGTTTTTTTGTTATAGAAAAAACGATGATATGCTGTGATGTTCTCAACTAAATTATGCAGTGCCGCATGGGGAACCCTCATCAATTTAGTTTCCTATTTAATTGCTAATTATAATAGTCACAAACCAAAAAAGTTTTTTTTTTTTTTTTTTTTTTTTTTTTTTTTTTTTAATTTGTCAAATTTTAAGGCTATGTATAGTTTTTTTATACCATCAAATTTAGTTTCCTATGTATAGTTTTTTTATACCAAAATTGTTCTTTTTATCCGAACTTCGACGCACATCAAATCCAGTTGTTGCAGCATACTTCGTATAGAATTGGATTCCATCTTCCAGTGTATTAAACATTTGGCCTTCATATGGTTTCAGGCTACGGTCGCATTCCGTATACCAATATTTCGTACCTCCAGGGCTTATATCCATTCTGCAATCCTTTTCTGATTCGTTTGCATCGGGGGCCTCTACACTGCACCTACCTGTAACATATGTTTCGTTAGCGTTTACATTGTAAACCACATGTCATCTTTTTATCATCAAAACAAATAATCTGCGTATGGGTTATTAATTTGTGTTTAAAAATATAAATTCTCCCGGCTAACAGTTAGTCATGTCACTATGTTAGGCGTCAGCGGTTGCACTCCATGCATGTACTTTCTTAAACTTTAAGCTCCCTAAATAATCTGTCAAAAATTCTAGGACACTAGTTTATTACTGCTTAGTCGTTAGTTGCACATGCTCAGTAACTACGTTGCACTTTCCCAACGCGACACTTGCACAAGTATAAACCCTAACATGCACAGGCCGTGAATATAACGTCCATTTCACGTGTTACTTACAAGTCCTGGCTTAGTAAATCCATCACAAAGGCTGATGCATTTTTAAAAAAAAAAAAAAAAAAACAAAACAAAACAAAACCAACATGTATACACCACTAGTGATTAACAGAAATTGATATACAGGGAAATTAAACTAACATTGCACAAAGAAAACAACTCTCCCCAAACCCAACACCGACCGTATGCTCTAATTCGTAGATGTAATGTAGAGGATAACCCAAAATAACATATGTACACACTCCACCCAAATAATGCTAACAAAACAAAACCAATCAAAACTACCTTTTTAAACAACACATTATTGAAAATAGACATTGGACATTTGCACACTCCAACATAATATATCGCACATACCACCAACACATTACTATCCGGGGAAAAAACAAAAAACAAAAAAAAAAACCGTCACCGTCCGATTCGCACAACACCCCATCAACACATCTACACCGCAATCAAAACCTCCCCACCAGTTAAAAACATAGACACAAAATCAAAAAAACAAACAATAAATAAACGAAAAACAAAAAACCCACTTCGTAAATATATTCGCATTAAACGCCATCCTCATGCACTCATTAGACACTCACGCTTCGTACTGCACTAACTTGCACAATACGGTTTCACGACGCACAGACTTATCATAATATATGCACACCAATCGTAAAGCCAATAACAGTTCATATACGGATGCACATACCTATGTCCGTTTGCGCCATCACTGTTGTCGTTGATGTCAAACACACGGTGCACTTTGAGTCTGATTGGCGAATGATTGCGTTCAGGAATCACCAGAATATCAATAGTAATATATTACCGTTAATAAATAATCCAATCCCATAATCTGATGCTTAGAAGGGAATATATTCCAATTTATTTGTAACCATAAATAGCTCTTATATTACAATTACTTATTCACCCTTATGCATAGACTACTACCTTAAATGTATAGAATATCTCTTTCAATCTCACCCTTTAATATGCAATGATCTAATGGATATGATGAGATCTCATAATCTCATCCATCTATGTGACCTCATGGGATCCGGAGCCTATATATATATATATATATATATATATATATATATATATATATATATATATATATATATATATAGAGAGAGAGAGAGAGAGAGAGAGAGAGAGAGGGGGGGGGGGGGGGTGGTTTTCTGGTGCAAACCATCATTAATGTGTGAACTTATGCATTGGTTTAGTGCATTGATTTGGTGCATCTTACAGCACCAATTAAACATGCTTCCCCTCTACGATGCACCAGCATACAGGTTGCCCTAGGGGCATTTTCCAAAATACAAACATCTCTTAAAAATTAAAATACAAATGTGTGGATTGCTTATGATTCCTGCAACTTTCTAGCCAACTCCAACGACCTTCCGACAACTCCATCCAGCCTCTGACGAATTTTTGGTGAGATTTCGAGACAAACACCAGCGACCGACGATCGTTTGGAGAAGGCAACCAGTTGGTCAGGCTTCTCCCGTGACTAGAAAAGGCGACCAACGCGATCAGCGACTGTTCAACTATCGCCGGTGTTTGTTCCTAGAATCTCGTAAGAAATTGGTCGGAGAGTTGCTAGAATCATAGTCACCTACAATTAAATCTCACCAACCGATTATTGGGCTTCAGTACTCTAAAATAACATATTTATGAGTTTAATTACGTATTTTGTAAGTTTAATAACCTATTTGACTTTTCAAGTACAACTTAGGAGCTTAGTTAACCATTTTTCTTAAAAATTATATGAAACTATAAAATATGTTCATACTACATTAAAACATTATTTAAAAAAAAAATTCTTTATTTTAAATTATTTTTAAAAATACTCTGGTGGAGTGGTGGTATATACGGAGTAACATTTATACATCAGCAATGCATCATACAGGAGACCGCTTCAACCGGTTCCTAACAGCAAAGTTAAATAAAAACATATTCGGAATATTAAAATAGTCAAAGAAAAATGATAAAATGACAGACATTGGTCACATTGCATTCACTACAGAGTTTAAGTCTATGGAAGAGTGCAATCAGATGTTCAAAGTCAATTCACACTAACCCACGCCACAACAACAATACCCAGCAGCTTCGATTCTACATTCCTGAATTTCTTCTGATTTTCTAAGATCTATCTTTTATCTTTTATTTATTAAACCCCCCCCCCCCCCCCCCCCCCCAAATTTTTTTTGTTTCCACGAATTTTCTTCCACATTGTAGTAAATTATCGGAAATAGGTGCAATAATATTGTAGAAATCCTCCGTTTCTTGAAGAAGAAATGGAGGCAAGTGCTGGGATGGTTGCTGGGTCGCACAAGCGGAATGAGCTGGTTCGGATCCGCCATGATTCTGATAGTGCGGTAAGGCTTTTGTGGAAATACCCATTTGGACTACTTGCATTCTTGAAATTATTTTACATTTAAAAAAAAAAAAAATTTTTGGTGCTTAGATCTGAATGTCTAGAGTAGTACTGAGTCTTGAGCTAAAGTTAGGATTTTTTTTTTTTTTCCTTAAAGTTTGAAGGAAAAAAAAAAGGTGTTATTATGGTTCTTACAGTTTAAGGAAGGATTATGGTTCTTGAGAGTGTGCTTGAGGTAATGTTTACTGGATTTAAGGGTTTTTTTTTTTTTTTTTTTTTTTTTTTTTTAAATTTGGGTTGGGGGTGGGTTAAACACTGACCCCTCATAGTGTTTTCCTGAACTGCACATTTTGGTAATGCTTGAAAGGTTTGGCAGTCTGATCTTTATTTTTTAAGTTTGAGCTGAATTAATTAGAGCTGATATTACAGTTGTTGATTGAGAAGATTGAATCATGCTTTTGAAAATCCACTCATTATCTGCCATTTTGTGATATAATGCAAAATCCTTCTCTTATTTAACATCTTTGATATAGTAAATTTTCTGTTCCCATGTACATATGGTTTCTTTTCATAGTGTATGCTGATTTGATATTGTAGTAGCTTAGTGGTTGTATTGATGTCTTTTTTGAAATGGCTGATCGGTATACTATCATGGCTTGTGTCAAATACAGCCGAAGCCCCTGAAGAATCTGGATAGTCAGATATGTCAGATTTGCGGTGATACTGTTGGGGTGACTGCTAATGGTGATATATTTGTTGCTTGTAATGAGTGTGCCTTTCCTGTTTGTCGGACTTGTTATGAGTATGAACGCAAAGATGGGAACCAAGCATGCCCCCAGTGCAAGACCCGATACAAGAGGCTTAAAGGTTAGTCTACTTGAATAAAATGTTTTACCCGAATATATATAAAATGTTGATACAAGACAAGCCTTCCCGTGAGAACGTGCGGATGCACTGTCAAGCCAGTGTATATAATAATTATATATCCACACACATGCACATATTTCATTATGACATTATCATCGTAATCATCTGAACATTGTTTTGCACGGTTAGGGAGCCCACGAGTTGACGGTGATGATGAGGAGGAGGATGTTGACGACCTTGTCAATGAGTTCAATTATGGCGAAGGAAATGTCAAGGCTAGACGGAAGTGGCAGGGAGAAGATGTTGATCTCTCTTCGTCCTCTAGACATGAATCTCACCAACCAATTCCTCTTCTGACAAATGGGCAGCCAGTAAGTGAGGATGAACCCTGTGTTATTAGCTTTTCATTCATGTTTAACATGGGCTAGTTGGGTCCTTAATTATATCTGTGAAGTAGAATAAAGAAATAAATTAAATGCATTCAGATGTAAATTCTCTAAAAACTTTACTTTTTTGAGAACATATCTTTCAAAAGTCATTTTAGTGACCTGATCTGTGAACCTTTGTCATCAATATGGAAACAAAGAAAATACAAACTGTTTCTTTATATGCTTGTTGAGTCATGTCATATTCATTATTTTTGTAGCTAGGTCCTTTATAAGTGTTCTTTAATTTGATTTGATTTTAACTGGATAGTGGGCATGAAAGACAGAATTGACTCTTCTTCTGTATGGGTTATCTTTGTTTGTGTTACAAAATCTGTTCAAATATACTTGGTACTTTCTTGTTTTAATAGAACTCCTTTGTCATCTTTGTTTTACTCTTTCTGCTTATAATATGACAATATGATTGTTTTTAGATCTCTGGTGAAATCCCTCTAAGTGCAACACCAGATACTCAATCTATAAGAAGTATGTCAGGACCTCTGGGCCCCGGAGACAAGCATGGCCACTCCCTACCATACCTTGACCCGAGGCAACCAGGTATACAGTTTACTTTAATGCCTCTACTGTAAATCTGTGATTCTTTCTATTCCTTTTCCTTGCAAAATTCTGAAGAAGATATACTCTGCAGTTCCTGTGAGAATTGTGGACCCTTCAAAGGACTTGAATTCTTACGGGCTTGGTAGTGTTGACTGGAAAGAGAGAGTAGAAGGTTGGAAACTTAAACAGGAGAAAAGTATGACTCAAATAACCAACAGATACTCGGAAGGGAAAGGAGACATTGAGGGGACAGGATCAAATGGAGAAGAGCTACAAATGTGAGTTGTTTCTAAATTGTCCTTCAATATAAATTGGTTTCTAAAATGTCCTTCAATATAAATTCCATGAAAACCAAACACATAAAGAATGTAAGTTGACTGTAAAGCTTTTGGAAGCAACAAGGACATCTTTTCAATGTTATTATGATGCTTAAATAATCAAGTAAAAATGTAGTTTGATGTCGAATTTCACATTTGCTTCAACTTGTTACAGGGCTGATGATGCTCGCCAACCTTTAAGTCGTGTGATTCCTATCTCTTCTTCTCACCTTACCCCTTATCGGGTTGTAATTATACTTCGGTTGATCATCTTGGGCTTTTTCATGCAATACCGGCTGACTCACCCTGTGAATGATGCCTATCCTTTGTGGTTGGTATCGGTTATCTGTGAAGTTTGGTTTGCCTTATCTTGGCTTTTGGATCAGTTCCCAAAATGGTCACCCATCAACCGTGAGACCTATCTGGACAGGCTTGCATTAAGGTAGTCTAAAAAACATCTTGCAAGAAACTTTTTCTATTCAGCGTATCTTCCACTCCCATTTGCTTGTTGGTGATAGATTTGGTGTCTTAATCATCTTTTTATCACAACCAGCTTGGTTGGCGTGAGTGGCCGTGCACTCTCATCCCCTAAGAGAGCTCGGGAGTTCAAGCCCCCTCTCATATGGAAAAACCAATCTGGCCAGCACTTTGCCCCTTAATTGGGCCGGGCCGGTGTGAATGGGGATTAGTCTGAGTATGGTACGGGCAAAGGTGCCTCCTACAGTTAGGGTTTGCTCAGGACACCTCATGGCCTGACCAAAAAAAATAATCGTTTTATCACTGTGTCAGATATGATAGGGAGGGGGAGCCTTCTCAGTTAGCACCAGTGGATGTTTTTGTCAGTACTGTGGATCCTTTGAAAGAGCCTCCTCTTGTCACAGCAAACACAGTGCTGTCGATCCTTGCGGTGGATTACCCTGTAGACAAGGTCTCGTGCTATGTTTCTGATGATGGTTCAGCAATGTTGACATTTGAAGCCCTCTCGGAAACTGCAGAGTTTGCAAGGAAATGGGTGCCATTCTGCAAGAAGTTTAATATCGAACCTCGGGCTCCCGAATTCTATTTCTCTCAGAAGATTGATTATTTGAAGGACAAGATTCTGCCTTCATTTGTGAAAGAGCGTAGGGCAATGAAGGTAAAATAACAAGCCTAGTATTAATTTCTCCCTGCATTTTTGTCCAAATTACTAGCACAATAGAGATTTATCTATGAGACAGTTCAGCACAAATTTCTTTCAGTTATTATGTTCTGAAAGGTTTATTTTTTAGAGGGAATATGATGAATTCAAGATACGTATCAATGCACTTGTTGCCAAAGCACAAAAAATGCCTGAAGAGGGTTGGACAATGCAAGATGGTACCCCTTGGCCTGGAAACAACTCTAGGGATCATCCCGGAATGATCCAGGTATTTATTAGTATTTCTTTAGTTTTATTTTTTATTTTTATTATTTTATTTTATTTTTTTAATCCCCTCTCTTTTGTGTGTGTGTGTGCTTTTTTAATTAACAGGTCTTCTTGGGTCATAGTGGTGGGCTCGATACAGATGGAAATGAACTTCCTCGCCTGGTTTATGTTTCTCGTGAAAAGAGGCCAGGATTCCAACACCACAAAAAGGCCGGAGCTATGAATGCTTTGGTAGGCAATGGATACTTCATATTGATATTGGATCTAGTATTTATTGTTGCAAAAATCATCCTAGGTGCCCCTAGATCGAGGGGATTTCGGGCCTAGGCGCCTTTTAGTCAGCCGGCCAACTAGGTGCCCAACTCGGCCGAGTTAGCCGAGTTTTTTTCCATTCGACAAAGAAAAGCAGATTTTTTGTTTTTTGTTTTTTGTTTTTTGTTTTTAAATGTGCCTAAGCTCTACTTTTTATGCTTTAGTAGTTATGCCTGAAGTAAATGGAATGCTGGTAAATATGCAAAATGAGGTTTTCTGATTTTCTGCAGATTCGAGTTTCTGCTGTCCTCACGAATGGAGCGTATCTTTTGAATGTCGATTGTGATCACTACTTTAACAACAGCAAAGCACTTAAAGAAGCCATGTGTTTCATGATGGATCCTGCTTATGGAAAGAAGACGTGCTATGTTCAATTCCCCCAGAGGTTTGATGGCATTGACTTGCACGATCGATATGCCAACCGCAACATTGTGTTCTTCGATGTAGGTCTCTCTTAAGATTTGTAGTGTATCCTTTTAGGTAATTGGTAATTTTTCTGTTGGGCTATCGAGAGTGCTCATTGCTTATGTACCCGTTTCCCAGATCAACTTGAAGGGGCTGGATGGCCTTCAGGGTCCCGTCTATGTGGGAACCGGGTGTTGTTTTAACAGGCAAGCCTTATATGGTTACGATCCGGTCTTAACTGAAGCTGATTTGGAGCCGAACATTATTGTGAAGAGCTGTTGTGGCTCGAGAAAGAAGGGAGGGCGTGGTGACAAGAAATATATCGATAAAAAGAGAGCAGTTCAAAGAACTGAATCTACCATTCCTATTTTTAATTTGGAGGACAATGAAGACGGCGTGGAAGGTATCCCTTCATAATAATGCAGTGTTGTAAAAATCGGCCTAGGCGGCGACTAGGTGCTAGGCACCCCTATGCCGAGGCAATTTCAGCCCTAGGCGGCTTTTAGTCGGCTAACCGACTAACCGGCCGACTAGGCACCCTAGGCGCCGACTCGGCTGAGGTGAGTGCCTAACTCGGCCGAGTTGGCGCTCAACTCAGCTGAGTGGTTTTTTTTTGCCTACTCGGCTACTCATCTTCTATATTTCTCCAGTCATGTACTCAACTAACCATCTAATATATGTAGTTGACTAGTTTGGGGGATTATAATAGTCTAACAAACTCCTAGCCATGGGTGGGAAAAGTGGAGACGATATACTCAGATTACTAGGCCGCCTAGGTGCTAGGTGCCCCTGGATGCCCGACTAGCACCTAGCGCCTTCTGCAACTTTGATAATAGATGATACTGCCAATAAGAATGAAAGGTTGTGTTACTTTGCTTTTCTTTGACATCATTCCTTTTGGATATGCAGGATATGATGAAGACAAGACTCTTCTCATGTCTCAGAAGAGCTTAGAGAAGCGGTTTGGTCAGTCTCCCGTTTTTATCGCTGCTACCTTTATGGAACAGGGAGGCATTCCGCCATCAACTAATCCCGCAACACTTTTGAAAGAAGCAATCCATGTCATTAGCTGTGGGTACGAGGACAAGACCGAATGGGGAAAAGAGGTATGGCACGATGACATGATGCTTGAATATGCATGTATTTCTGATCGTGTACGTATTGAGTCACAATATGAAATGCGAATTGATTGGGATATGTTTTCTGTAATCAGATTGGATGGATCTATGGGTCTGTCACCGAGGATATCTTGACCGGATTTAAGATGCACGCAAGAGGATGGATTTCTATCTATTGCGTGCCTCCTCGCCCGGCATTTAAAGGGTCTGCTCCTATAAATCTTTCGGATCGTTTGAACCAAGTGCTCCGGTGGGCCTTGGGATCCATTGAAATTCTCCTTAGCCGGCATTGCCCGATATGGTATGGCTACAATGGAAGACTGAAACTCTTGGAAAGAATAGCGTATATTAACACCATCGTTTATCCCATCACCTCCATTCCATTGCTTGCTTACTGCATTCTCCCTGCTATCTGTCTTCTCACCGGGAAATTTATTGTTCCCGAGGTATGTCATGTGAAGAATTTTCGTTTCCATTGCTTCTTGTTTTTGGGTACTAGTTGAAGGCAATGTTGCAAAAATCGGCCTAGGCGCCCCTAGGCTGTGGCGATTTCACCCCTAGGTTGTCTAGGCGGTCGGCCGCCTAGGCACCTAACTCGCCCGAGTTGGAGGCGAACTCGGCCAAATTTGGCTATTTGGACGAGTTAACTCGACCGACATGGCCTTGCTAATATATATATATATATATATATATATATATATACACCCACACACATGCACTGGTTTTTTTTAGTTAGCCGCCTAGGCCGTCTAGGCGCTAGGCGCTACTCTACTGCCCGACTAGTGCCTACTGCAACTATGGTTGAAGGCATCAATAAACTTCTCTAGAATCCCGAATAACATCTAATCAATTTTCTGCAGATAAGCAACTATGCTAGCGCTTGGTTCATTCTCCTCTTCATATCCATTTTCGCCACCGGTATATTGGAGCTTAGGTGGAGCGGTGTCAGCATCGAGGATTGGTGGAGAAACGAACAGTTCTGGGTCATCGGTGGCACATCCGCTCATCTTTTTGCCGTGTTCCAAGGCCTTCTAAAAGTACTTGCCGGGATTGATACCAATTTCACCGTCACTTCAAAGGCTTCCGATGAAGATGGAGATTTCGCTGAGCTTTACGTGTTCAAGTGGACATCCCTTCTCATTCCCCCGACCACAGTCCTTATAGTCAACCTCGTAGGCATAGTGGCAGGCGTCTCGTTCGCCATAAACAGCGGGTATCAGTCGTGGGGCCCTCTATTCGGGAGACTGTTCTTCGCCATTTGGGTCATCGTGCACTTGTATCCGTTCCTCAAAGGTCTGTTGGGCAGGCAGAACCGCACTCCCACCATCGTCATCGTCTGGTCCATACTTCTTGCATCCATCTTCTCTTTGCTATGGGTGCGAATAGACCCCTTCACTTCGGACAGCGCAAAAGCGGCCGCAGGGGGTCAATGTGGCATCAACTGCTAGCCGGTTTTGGATGCCATTTTGTCGAAGGAAAGCCCTAAACCGGCAGTGTAACCGTGTATATAGGCAAGAAACCGAGGTGCGAAAATTGCGCGGGGGATGGTCTTATAGTTAAGCTATTGTTGTATCATGTTTCTTTGCAAGAATGGTTTGGGATGGGTATTTTGTCATAGACTTCTGCTGTTACTTGGCAGTGACCAAAATTTGTTTAAATTTGTAGTGTGAAAAGTATTCTCTGACAGGATGTTCTTCACAAATGTATTCATGGCAGCAACTTCAGGACCTAAAAAGAAAAGTAATTTGTTGATGTTCTTGTATTTGTTTTCTTAAAAACCATAATTGTCAATGTAATTTTGTTGTAGACGATAGCTCGTTAACTTAAGAGTTTATTTGACACTTTTTCTTTCTAATTAATAAAAAATGTTATCTCGAGTGAAACACGTTCCGAGCTCAGTTATGAGAGAGCTTGTGACCCTAGTGAGAGCATTAAAGTGTGATGAGATGATAGAAGATAGTTTGTTAACTTAGTAGTTGAATGTCACTACACAATTGAATTTATTTTTCCTAACATAATAACGGTGTATTTGGTTCATGGAGTTAGACACAAGAAATGAGAATGTAAGTTATATATTTAGTTGACAACTTTTTAAAACATAGATATATGATTTGATCATCCCTATAATTAAAATACTCATCACCTAATTTGAATTAGGTATCATTCCATTAATTCAGCATTATAACTCCTCATTTTACCGCCTCCTCATCATTACATTAGATTATTGCTTTTAGATTTTTGTTTTAATTTTTTGTTCATATTGGTGTTTGAATGTCAATATATTATAATCAATTGTCTTGATTTTTTGTTTTTGTATTTTTAAAATTTTTATTTCAATTATAGCGTCATACATATTCAAACAATCATATTGATAATCATTCTAATTCCAGTCTACTACCAAACATGCAACTCATTCCAACTTCGATTCCCATGTTCAAACCAAACGCACTCTAGGATTAGATTGGTTAGTAGAAATGTCAATACACAATTGAATTTAGATAACATTTTCGTAACATAATAAGATTGGATTGGTTCAAAGAGCGAGTATTAGCTTTGGCAATCATTATATCTTGGATTATTATCCATTATCTGCAGGGGTAGCTCAATTGATCACAAGGATGAAGTTTGGGAACAATAAATATTAAATAATCAGGAATAGGCGGAGTTTCACCAGCGGCAGTGCAAAAGTCTAACTTATGTAGAATGAAGTTTGGGAACAATAAATAATCAGGGATAGAGTTTCATCAGCGGCAGTGCAAAAGTCTAACTTATGTATTCAGTTGAGTTACCATAATTTACATCCTTCCAAATGCTCTGTCGGGCCTTTGGGATTAGAGATTCAACCTTTTGGGAACAATGGATAATGATCCATCTTAAAAGATAGACCATTAAAATAAGGTTCATTATTAATTAATATACTAAATGTTCATTTAATAAATTGAATGCTCACTTTCTAAAGGTTCATTTTTATTTACTAAAATTTTATTTTCATATATACTACGGAGTACTAAAAAATGAACTTTCAAAATATTAGATATGAATCTTCAGTATACTAAAAATGAACATTTATCTGTCGTCCACATTTCATAGTATAATTTGCCTAGCTCTGGTGACTATTTGACTACAACAATCATTTCTGGACATTCACTTTGGTTTTTTTCTCCTGAAATTGGGGGATTCCATTCCATCATAACAAATTGGGATAAACAAAATTGATACAATTTCACTTGTAAAATACCAATTCTGTGATTTGCACAAACTTAAAACCATTCATCTCCCCTTATTGTCTCCAAAATTTCTTTGCAATCAGATGTAATTTCTTGACTTAGAAGAAACAGCAAATGCTACTTAACAACTTCCCGGGGTAACGTTATGTTGCTCAACACCGGGGGGTCAGGATAGTGAAGTGCTGTAACGTAAACAAATGCAAGACGCTAATGAACTTCAATCAATCTACCTTATGTGTGTCTCGTACCGTAAGAAGCTCTTCTACTCCTCGTTGTCTTTCTCTACCAATATCCTCTTGCACGCTTCATAACACATGAAAGAAATCCCGGCAGCCGGCACCAGCTTCATGCAGCTGGGCCCGAGCCCTTTGTACAATCCCGGGATACCTTCCTGTTCGAGGATGGTGGCGAGGGCATGAATCACGTTCTTGTATACTTGCCTCCCGCTAACCGCCCCTACCTGCATGTGCTTACGGGCCACTTCTAGAGGGAACGTGGCGCTGCTGGATATAGCTCCCGCCATGGACCCGATCAAAAGGGTCTCGATGTTGCCGATTCTCTCTTGTTTGAAGAATTTCGTGTAGGATTTTCGCAGTGTGTCATACGCGAAGTAGTTCGTCGCAGCATATGGAATCACTCCGATTAAACTCGGGGTGAGACCCCGGTAGAGCTCTCTCACGCCCCCCTCTTTCAATATTTTTACGAATGCATCGAGTAGACCTTCGTAAACTCCTCTCTACAGTTTCAAGAAAATCATTCAACCCTGTATTATTAACGCCAAAAGTCCGTGTCTGCAAAGAAACATCGCGAAATTACCTGGATTGTTAGTCGGGTCTTGACCAATTCAAGAGGATATGTCACCAATGTTGAACTTACACCAGCACACGCTCCCGCAACTAACGAAGCGGGGATCGGAAGTTTAGGCTGCTCACCGGGTTTGGACGACAAGTTCTTATTAACCGTGTCGTAAGCAAAAAGCTGCAAAAAAGCACACAAATAACTTTCAGCTAAGATACAATATAAACGGTAAATTGAAGGCGAATACATGTCCCTTTTCCATGGCAAAGCAAATGATAACAATTTTCCAATTTCGAAGAAAAGTGAATCTCTAGTGCATAAGAGATTTTGCATCCCAACTAACTAACATAAGAAATACATTTTTCCGAGAGAAGGATCAAAAGATATATTAATACAAATCAAGCCTCAAGCTATCAAAGATTCGAAGATGATAGAACAAGCAGCTTTAGCTAGAACATGAGCTACTACGTTTGCTGACCTTTTAACAAAAGAGAAAGAAATACTATAAATTGGATTTTGTTCAATTGGAGCTATCAAATTGTTTTAAAAAGTGCTGCTGCGTATTAAGGGAATCAAGGCACACTCTCACAATTACAACTAAACGTGGGAGTATTTAGTATTACTTATCTTGAGCTTTCGAGAACTCATCATATAAGAAAGATAATGTTGCCATATCCTTGCTACTTTCGTAAAGATTGTTTATTCCCGAGTACCATATGAAAGTTCAAATCCAGGATTAGAAACGATGCCACCCCTAGCCTAAACTGCCCGCCCCAAATAAAGACTATAAAAGCTTTAAGATACTAACCCAACCGCCTCTAGTATGAGCACGTTTAAAAGGGAAAACTAGATATACTGTTTGGCAAATGAATACGACAACAAAGATGATCCTTGACATAATAATAAGAAACTAATGCAGCTAACACAGCTCCACATTAAGCAACTTCTCAACCTATCGAGAACAAAGATGGTGCCAATGTTTTTACAATACCTATGACTTAATAATGCCCTAAAAGCTCATTGTGGAATTCACACAACTAACCAATTCGGTTTTAGAATTCATTGCCAACAACAACAAATAATGCCTCAATTAAGCAATGAACACGAAATAGAAGCACAACCTATGAACTTAATAAGGCCCTAAAAGCTCATTGTGGAATTCACACAACTAACCAATTCGGTTTTAGAATTCATTGCCAACAACAACAAATAACGCCTCGACTAAGCAATGAACACGAAATAGAAGCACAACCTATGAACTTAATAAGGCCCTAAAAGCTCATTGTGGAATCCACACAACTAATCAATTCGGTTCTAGAATCCATTGCCAACAACAACAAATAACGCCTCAATTAAGCAACGAACACGAGATAGAAGCACAACTTATGAACTTAACCAAAAAAAATTATACCTCAATGGCCTTGCTAGGGGCGACACGAATCACATTAACCAAATTACCCCTAAACAATCCAGTCCACCCTTCATGTGCCATTATAGAGTGGAACACCTCGGTTGTCGAATGCCCACTACTCCCAACCATCAAATGAGTCCTAATGGTCTCCAATGGAGCTACAGCAGTTCTTGAAACTGCCCCTGCAATTGCACCACTTATCAACCTCCTCAATGAAGGATTCGAAACCTTAACCTTAAGCTTGAGCCTAGGTTTCTTCTTCCTCGCAGCCACTTCCTCCTCGGAATTGCCAAGAATCTTAAACCCCTCAAGTGATGAGAAGTATTTGGCGTACAAATCGAAATTGGGGGGGAGCTTGAAGCCCGGCCCGTTCTCGTCCCGGGAATCCGACATACTCCCCCCCATTTGACCCACACAGGCAAAGAGCCCACCGGGGCAAAAGCTCGCATCTTGTAGACTCCATTGAAACCCCAACTGAGTATTCGAAGAGAACCCATCCTTCTTCCACTCCAACACCTGCATTCCTTTGCCTGCCATGATTTGAAACTTGTCGAAAGCAACAAAATTGAAACAACCCTTTGAATCAGAAAACCAAAAGAACAATCAATCAAAGCTATCGATTCAGGGGTTTAGACAATATGGGAAAGCTGAAGGAGCAAACGAATCGGCACTGGGCAAATGGGTAATTAAAAAATTCATTCTCGCGTTTGGGTTTTGGAAAATTTTGCCGAATAGATTCGAGTCTAGAGTCTAGAAAAGCAATAGAAAGATAAGAGTATGTGAGAAAAAGAATAATCTTGTTTGATGGAAGAGTGTTGAGAAGCTTTCAGCGGAAAATAGAAAATACAAATTACAAACAAGTGAGACTTCAGATTCTCTACCCTTTCGTCTTTCGAAACAGAAACACATGAAAAAGCTGTCCAATAATAAGTGATTTCCATTTAATACTATACTCCATCGGTCTCATTTTATGTGTCTAGTTTGATTAACGAGATTTAACTGAAATTATTTTTAATTTATTTTTTATAATATTAAATTTAAAATTAGTATACAAAATTTATATATTTAGAAATTACACAAAAAAATCAAATTAAAAAATAAGTAAAAAATACTAAAGAAAATAAACAGAAAAAAGAGTTGTTTTGACCAATAGATAGTAAGTAATACAGATAAAATGAGACGGAGGATATGCTGGTTGGGACTCCCAATGCTTTCGAGCCGATGGTTTTGAGCAGGTCGGAGAACGAGAAGGCGGGGGCCGAAGTGGCAGAGTGTGGGTGGCGGTGCGAACGAGAAGATCAAAAAGCGGAAGTGTTGGGAGATGCTACAGCAAGTTACTGGCTTCAAGTTCGGCGGGCAGCTGCCGGTCGCACCCATCTTGAAACCGGAGCCCACCACCGCAACGCCCAACTCATCCATTCATGTGGAATATAATGGTCCTGTTTGGTGAACGCAAATTATGTCCGGGAAACGTGTTCACCGTGAACGGCGAACACAAGTCCAAACGACGTCGTTTTTATGCAAAAAAAAAAAAAAAAAAAAAAAAAATCACGTATGTGGAGTTAACGGCGCGTGTTTGATCAAATTATGAATTTTCTGTTATGAGATTATGAATGTAATGTAAATTCATAATCTCATAACAGAAAATTCATAATCGCATAAAAGTAAAATATTTATTAAATTATGAATTTTCTGTTATGAGATTATGAATGTAATGTAGATTCATAATCTCATAACAGAAAATTCATAATTTCATAACAGAAAATTCATAATTTCATAACAGAAAATTCATAATCTCATAACAGAAAATTCATAATCTTATAACAGAAAATTCATAATCTCATGGTTCCAAAGTGAATGTGTAGGCATGGTTCCAAAGTGAATGTCTAGCATGGACTCATAATTTATGAATGTCCGTGATTTCGGACGGGAATGTGTAGGCATGGTTCCAAAGTTATTGTGCAGACATGAATTCATAATTTATGAATATCCGAAATCATTGCTCACCTTAAATTAAAGTGAAACCGCGAAATGTGAAAATGAAGAAGAAAAGTCACGCAATTAATTAAAAAAAAAAAAAAAGAAGATAATGGTGTACTAACACCGTTAGAACCATGGTGAACACGGTTCCATGGCATAACGATTGTTTGGTGAATGATGTTAGCTGATTGAATTAATTAGAGGGTATAACTAGTTGATAACATTAGCTGATTGTAGAAAGATGTTTGGTAAATTAGATGTTAGCTGATAGCTCTTTGGTATAATTTCTTTTCTCAAAAGCTAATTGAAAAAATTGTTTTGAGTAGCTTTTTAAATTTTAACATTTTGAAGTACAAAAGACTAATTAACCAAACACTTATATTGGTTTTTAAACCAAGTCAAACAACTAATAGTGATCAAATAAGCTAAAATTGACTTATACGCTAATTATTTTACCAAACAAGACCAATAATTCAAACCTTTTAGCTCACTTGTTCCTGAAGAGTTACTTGCAGGAAGAGTTCTTGAAATTGCTGGTTTGCCCAACTCCTCCGTTCATGTGGTATATTTTCTCGACATCCATATATGGTAGACCAAGTAAGATAGTAATAATAAAAAAAAATATAATAGCTGGTAAAATGCTTATTGTAACCCAAGTAGGATAATAATAATTATAAAATATAAAATAAAATAAACACATGTCATCTTAATCAGCGAAAACTTGTTGTTAACCTGTTAAAAACATCAATTACTTTTTTTTTGCCGGGTTCATTGATGATTTTGGAGCTTATTTTAGTTGAATATATAGCTTAATTGCTATTTTTAAAATAGTCCAATGACTTATTTGTACCTTTTCCCAATAAAATTAGTATTTTCTCAACATTTACAATTATAACGTTTTACTGTTTTACGTTTCATTGGCAAAATTTCCAAGGATTTAACAGGAACGGCGTACGTGGTTAGAGGGTTTAATTATTCTAATTTTAAATTATCAACTTTTGGAAGAGTGATAAAATAGTTAAAATAATAATAACGAGATTGAAATAATAGAGATTAGAGTCATGACATGCGTATGAATGATTGATCAATAAAGACATTAAAATATTAAAGTACTTATTATACATTTTGGCATTTTGTATATAGTATATTTATTAATTAATTATATATTTTCTAGTACATATTAATTATACTAGTATTTTCAATATGTGCCCAACATTTTTATAAATTTGATATTTATATTTTGAAAAATAACTAATATATATATATATATATATATATATATATATATATATATATATATATATATAACTCCAATATATAATGTGTATATTATTATTATTATTATTTGAAAACATGTTATTATTATTATTATTATTATTATTATTATTATTATTATTATTATTATTGAAGAAGATAAGAAATATTTGGTGCAGTGGATGATAATGGTAAGGTATGTTATCCAAAATATTACATATGGTACAATTTTTATAGCATAATGTATAAAAAATTTATAATGAAAAAATGGACATAAATGAAGGATATAACCTTCATTCAATTCATATAGTCACTATAATAGAAATAACTTAAGTTGTGATAAGTTGTTTAATAGTATTATGTCTACGTATGTCTATACTTGTCATTATATATATTACTTTGTATCTTTTCAATTGTAGCTATTATATTGGAGGTATTCCAACGTGAAATAAAAAAAATGTCCAGCCCGCTTATTTTTTAAAATATATTTTTATATTAATATATATATATATATATATATATATATATATATATATATATATATATATATATATATATATTTATTTATTTATTTATTTATTTTTTGAGGGGATTAAAATTTTTATATATTGATTTGTATAATATAAAAGTTCAACCTTTAATTTCTCACCAACTAAGCGCGACTTTTACTTTTGAAACAAAAGACGTATATACTACATATATAAATGTATATTATATTGATTCAACTCTTTATTTATATTTTATATAATAAATATACTTTAAATTAAACGAGAATCATACAAATATAAATATAACGTATGTAATTATTATGTTTGAAAATGACAATAATTATTCAATACAAAATGACCATTTAAAACGTAGGAATCATCCATTATTAAAATTGATTTGAAAGTTAATGGTCTCACGAAAATTTTAACTATAATGCTGTTTTAATTAAATATATTTATAAAAAATGTAATTACATGATCATGAATCATACAAATATAGACTCCGTAATTATTAAACATAACGTATGTAATTATTATGTTTGAAAATATTTTAATAAAGTAATAATTCATCCAAAAGTTCAAAGACTTTGCAATGTGATAGAAGATAAGATTTTTTTTTTTTTAATTTTAAAGAAGCACTAACATACGACAAATTATACTGTGGACCGCGTATCAAAACGACGTTGTTTTGTTTAATGAAAATAAACGACACCCGTTTCGCGCTGTTCTGTGCTGTTCGCAAAAAGTAACTTTGTTATTCAGTTTCATGTTGTATACACTGCAGTTCCATTTTAACAAAATTACAATTTCATTTCGATATAACTACAATTTCATTTGATATTATACACTCAAATATGTGAAAATGTTATTTAGTTCATTTTATATACACTAGTTTAATTAAAACACAACTACATTCTTATCATTTCAATATAACTATAGGTTCATTGCACAATATACACTCAAATATGTGAAATGTTATTCAGTTTCATTTTAACATAACTAGAATGATGGGTCTTTCTCTGTCCGTTTAACGGGAAAAGCTGGCCGAAAAGGAATCGTCGTCACTTGTGGAAATCGAACCCGAGTTATCCTAGAATTTTCCCTACAAAGAGAGCTCATTTGTCACTTGAGCTACCCTGTTGGGTTAACTACAATATTATTCTGATATAACTACAGTTTCACAGGGCAATATTCACTCAAATATGTGAAATTGTTATTCAATTTCATTTTGTATACACTACAGTTTCATTTCAACACAGTTACAATTTCATTTCAATTCAATTGCAATTTTCATTTAATAATATAAAAATAATACGTGATGTAATGTAAAAATCAATTGGTTATTAACACACCAAAAAATACGCGCTCCGTTAACCACTGTTTCTAAATACGCGCTCCGTTAACCACTGTTTCTTTAAGCGTTTCTTTACTTAAAAAGAAACGAAATCATTTTTGAACCACAGTCCACCAGTATAATTGCTGCTAACATACGATACAATCATTCTTAAATATTCTGTCTGGCCGAGTGGTGGGATCTTGGATTGAAAACTCAACTTTTTTGGGAGAAGATTACAATACATATTTAAAAGCTCAGGCGCATCACTCCCTCAATACATATATATACTTCCTAAACAGCACATGCTACAGTTTGTGTATATATATGTGCGTATAATTAAATGGCTGGATGGGTGCTCTTTAAAAATAAGACCGGCAACGACGTTCCTTTGGTTGATTGAGATATACTGTCCTTCCATTGAGTGGTTGCACTGGCCTTGCATTTTTCTCGTAACCCTAAACAACAAATTCAAAACATCAAATGTTTGTACCATTCAATGTATATATGTGTCACAGATTCGATCTAGCTAGATAGATAATTCAGTACTTACATCATCAACAGCTTCCTTTAATAACTTTATCTGGTCCTGTGATAAAGTCTTTGACTACAAAATCCAACAGTTTGTCATTGTGTGAGTGAGAGAATCCAAGGGTATATATTGAGTCAGTTTGTCATTGTGTGAGTGAGAGAATCCAAGGGTATGTATTGAGTAAATCCGACCTTATGACCCTAGTCGGTTAAGGAATTAACCCAGGTTGTCCATAGCTAGGTAAACCAGTCAACCCAAGTTGCACATAGCTAGGTAAATCAACTTGCCCAGGTTGCTCGTAGCTAGGTAAACCGGCCCTGCTCAGGTTGCCCGTAGCTAGGTAAACCGGCCAGCCCAAGTTGACTATAGCTAGGTAAACCGGCCCTGCTCAGGTTGCTCGTAGCTAGGTAAACCGGCCAACCCAAGTTGACTATAGCTAGGTAAACCAACCAACCCAGGTTAACTATAGCTAGGTAAACAAACTAGCCCAGATTGCCCATAGCTAGGTAAAACAGCCAGCCCAGATTGCCCATAGCTAGGTAAGATTGCCCATAGCTAGGTAAACTAGCCTGTCCAAGTTGCCCATAACTAGGTAAACCAACCTGCCCAAGTTGCCCATAGCTAGGTAAACCAGCCTAGGTTGTCAATAGTTGATCGGTTCAAATCAAGAAGGTTGAGATTTAAACTCGTGACCTTGTGGTTACAAGTGTGTATCCTTAGCCATCTTGATTGGGTGTTAGGGTGGTTAAGGTTAAGATTCAGACCTTCTTGATTACTGTCCAGATGACACCCTGTGTGCATGGTGGGGTTGTGAGGGAACCAATGAATCTGTAATATTTCTTGCCCTCATATCCGATCTTTCTTGGATTAAGGACACCTAAATCTGCACCATTGCGACCAACTTGCTTGATGCTGCTGTTCAGAAACTGGAGTGGAACCAAGAAATTAATTAATGTATATGTATATAAGATGAATTGAATTGTGGGTACTTACTTGTCCAAGGAAACTATCAGGTTCTCCAATTTTGAATAAGAGGGAGACAGCAGCAAATTCATCTTTTGTACTCTTATGAACCAGATGCATCTCCATATCATACTTTTTGCCGTTCACAGTGTTCTCAGAGGGAGTATGGCAGTGACAATTTTGAATGAAGTAGTCGGTACCGTTAATGATGATCTTTCCGGCCTTATCACTTGTCCACTGGATCTGCATGCATGCATGCAAGTATGCAACAATTTATATAATTGACCCGAGATTATGTAGATCAACTAAATCTGCATAAATTAGAAGCATAAAATAGTAAAAGGGGTGGGTTGTAATAATATTGGGTGGATTAATTTAAGACTATTAGCCAAGACAATGGTCATTTATACCAAGAGAAGCTCAATAGACTTCCTAAAAATGCACGCAGTGCAATTATTATTCTGTGGATCATAGTTCACACAAGTTGTGTGGATCATATTTTGTATACGGTAAAATAATGTATATTCAATACAAAATTAATGTACATTCAGTACAAAAATAATGTACATTGTATTCAGGGAATGTACATTATTTGTGTACTGAGTGTACATTATATTATATAATATACATTCAGTACAAAAATAATGTACATTTATTATATTAAAAATATACTTTTTATTATGATCCACATAATATTGTGTGGACCATGATTTGTGGGCTGTGAGAACAGGTCAAAGTCACCAAGACAATAGTCATTTATATATACCCATGAAAGCTCAATTCATAAACTTTTTAAAATAATGGTGGACCGCGAGACAAAGTCAAAGCCCACACAATGAGTTGTGTGAACAAACCAAAGCCCACACAATGGGCTGTGAGAACAAACCAAAGGCCACATGGTGGGCCACGAGAATGGGCCAAAGCCCACCATTCCAAATCCAAAAGTGGGCTCCAAGATGAGAATGACTAGCCATTCGGGACAGGTCAAAGCCCACGTGGTAGGTCACGAGAACTAACCAAAGCCCACTTGGTGGGCTACGAAAACAAACCAAAGTCCATTTGGTGGACCGTGAGAACGTGCCAAAGCCCACTTGGTGGACCGTTGGAACGGGCCAGCCCACTTGGTGGACCCAAAGGTGGGCTCCGAGATGAGAATGACTAGTCATCCGGGGCCGGCTTGAGCCCTAGGTCACCTATCCAAGTCCGAATCATCTATCTTGGTCTAAGTCATTTTCTTGGGCCCAGATTCCAAACTATTGGACCTCAAATTTCCACTCTTGAACAGTTCTAAATCCAACAAAATAAAAACCACTACTTGAACTAATTAATTACCTGAAGAGAATTGCCATTGTTTATGATTCTAGCCTCAAACGGTTCGTAACGCTGAATCAACTCCCCAAATTTGGAGGTAACATTAACAGTTGAGTCATCAATATTAATGGGAGACTGCATTTGACCAGCATTGCAGAGTGTATAATTTGTGTTAAGTTTTCCCCATTTCTCTGGGCCATTCTCAGCTCCCCTAATATAGCTAAATTTGGTTTCCTCACTCTCACGGGCTACGGAGATGGTTTGTGATGAGAGGAAAAGGATTGAGATGATGAGGATGATGAGTGGATTATTGCCCATTATTTGAGGCCTTCAAAACTTGACTTCAATATTGTTTTGAAGGATGGATAAAATTTATTATTTATTATTATTTAATTTACTATTTCTTATCACTCGCTTTTGTCATGTATATATAGGAAGGATTTGTGTGGTTTCGATGGTACATAGGGATTTATGTGGTCTCTGTTGTATTGATCTATATTTTAATAATGAGTCTTTATTGGTTGAAATATTTTAAAATTTATTTAGAATTTTAATTTTAATAAATTATTATTTTTTCCTAAATTCTTTTTAATTTAAATTTACTTCAGTTTTTTTAAAAAATAAAAATTAATGTATAAGAACTATATAATTAAAAAAGTTCTAAATGAGATGTTTTTCATATTGATTTTTTTTTTTACTTTTTAATTAACAGGTTCATTTTTTATGTAATTGTAGCTTAATTAAAAGAATTGAATAATAAAACGAAACATTTACAAAGAATTATTTCTGTATTGTATCAGTTCTATGCTGTATAACTCTCATATATAATAGATAGATGTTGGGTGTGCTATAGCAAAGATGAGATGAGGGTATGAGCCATTTTTAATATTTTTTTTTTTATTTTAAGAAATATAATCATAGGAATTGAAGATGGAGGTGAATCCAGAGCCCTATTTGTGGCCTATGGTTTCATCCTCCTCACCGGTAAAGGTGTCTTCAAAGCAGCATGCAGCAAATGGACCACTCCAATGCATACAACATCCCAACATTGCAGAAGCGTTGGCGGTTCGGGAAGCCCTTTCGTGGACCAGAGACGTGGTCTAACTTGAATTTGATTGTTTAATTTTTTGTTTTAAATTTTCGAGTAAGTCATCAAACCGTTCATATATTGATGCGATTGCACACGCATATAAACTTTTTGTTAAATTAGCTCTTTTAGTAGTTGTAATTTGTGAGGTTTTCTTCATTCGTAGAGATAGAAACCAGGCTGCTCACTCACTAGCCAAAGCCAATGAGACTTGGCCGGTTGTCCTACTTTGAGTGGCTTGATATGATATACTTTCGGCTTGTCCGAACAGTTTCATATCTTAATATATTCGTTTTGGTTGCTTTAAAAAAAAATTGAAAAAAATATACGAATTAAACATCTACAAAGAATTATTTCTGTATTGCATAAATTCGATCTATGCCCTATAACCCTGATAATAGATGTTGGGAGTGTAGTTACAACAAGGATGAGATGAGGGTGTGGACCATTTTTTTTTTTTTTTTTTTAATTTACATGTTCATTTTTAAAGATAATCATAGGTCAATTAGAAAAAATTGAGAAAAATATTAATTAATATATGTGCCATTTGAAATATATGAGTTAATACGAAATGATCCCTAGCTTGATTATAATTTTGACTATTTTTTTGATCAATTAAGTCCATCAACTTTAAAAATCTTAACCAATTTAGTCATCCGTTAATTTTATCGTTGGACATCCGTTAACTCAGGACCAAATTGGTAATTTTGCTATAGTCAAGGGACCATTTTGGTGTACAACTTTAGAATTTTTCAATTTTGGTGCTTAACTTTGTTATTTTTATCAGTTTTGGTCCTTTCAACTAAATTGACAGCAAAATATTGTTGGATTTTGTATTTTTAGGGGTAAAATCGTGATCTCAAGAAAACGTTTTCAATATCTAAACAAAACCACTGTAAAATCATATCTATATGTGTTTGATCGATGAGAATAATGGAAAGGACGGGCAAAAACTAGCCATAAATATATGAGATTTATAACGTCGACGATTGGCAAACTCTTCTTTTTCTCTTAATATGATTTTTTGCTTAGATATTGAAGATATTTCCTTGAGATGACGATTTTGTCCCTAAAATATAAAATCCAACAATATTTCACCGTCAATTTAGCTGGAAGGACCAAAACTGATAAAATAAAAAAGTTAGGCACCAAAATTGAAAAAAATAAATGTTGTGCACCAAAAGTGATAAGACCTCCAAAATCGTGGGACCAAAAGTGAAATTAATTCAAAAGTACCTTGATCTAGTGAAATTATCAATTTGGTCCCGAGTTAACAGAACCCTAACGGCAAAACAAATGAAGGACCAAATTGGTTAATATTTTTAAAGTTGAAGGACTTAATTGGTCAAAAAAATAGTCATGGACTAAATTGGTAATTTCACTATAGTCAATGAACCATTTCAGTAATTAACTCGAAATATCTTATTCAGAACTTTTAATGATTTATATTTCTTATGTTAATTTTATTTGTACAAAATGGAAAGGAAAAAACTTTGAAGTTTAAAAAAATTAGGATGGAACTGTTGTAACCTATTAGGTCAAGCATAACTAATCAAAGGAATTGGAGAGAGAGAAAGAAAATAAGAGACAAAGCAAGAGTATAATTCTTTATTCAACTTCTTCATTCAATACAAGGGGTACATCTCCATATATATAGTGAAATGTTACAAATCTACATAATGAGCTATAATGCGTTCGTTACAGACCTTACAAATATTGTCCATTAAATGCATTTTATAACACTCCCCCTTGGACATTATTTGTCCACAATCTTGCTTTGATAAGAGCTTGCTAGGAAAACCCTGTGGAAAAACCTAGACAAAAAGAGTATATATTATTCAAGCCTCATTTAAAACTTCCACAGGAAAACCACGTGGGAAAAACCTAGTTGAAGAAAAGAGTACATGATGTATGTAAAAAACATATATTGTATTGGTCGCCTCATTAAAAACCTTAACTTAAGAAAATCCTGTGGGAAAAACTTAGTTAAGGGAAAAAGAGTACAACCATAAGCCTTCGAGGCACAATCGGCATAATCTTCAGAATTTTGGGGTTTCTCTACTTAAGCAATTATTTTGCAACTTTTCCCCATTTACATTACTATATCATACTCATGCCTCATTAAAAACCTCACTAGAAAACCCAGTGGGAAAAAACTAGTTGAGGAAAATAGTACATGATGTATGTGTATTCTTGTTTTAAATTAGGTGCCTCATCAAAAACCTTAGATTTAAGTAAAAACCCCGTGGGGAAAAATTTAACTAAGGAAAAAGAGTACATCTGTTAGTCGTCAAGACCCAATCTTCAGGATTGATTCATGTAAAATGATACCCCCCCTTAAGATAACAATCTTTAAATTCATACATTAAATTTCTAAAATGTATAGAAGAATTTTGTAAATAAATATGTACAACTGTCAATGGAATGAATATACTCTATAATAATCTCGTGACTCTTCTAGAGCTCACGTGGGTATAATATTGACATCATAATGTCTAGTCAAAATGATTTCATTATATATCATTTTATCATTTATGCAACACAATCTTTATTGCCCCTTTATAGGACAATGATGGTAAAAATAGTACAACCAATTTTAGAACTTGGCATTATGGGGATACAAAAATAATAGTCAGTACCCAAGTAGCCCATTATATATTGGCTTACTGGTGTATATAAAAAAAAACTTCAAGGAAAAATTCGATCTCCAAGTCGAGATAATACTTAGCTTTCCCAAGCTTTTGTTTCAAAATCTCCGTCTTTAGACATGAACTGATATAATCAAGCTCTTTAGATATTTCATTGATACTTATACCATCAATATTGACTAAGATAATAAATAAGTCCATTTATCAACCCATTATTGAGCACATAATGGTACATATTATTCCTTCTACATGAGGATAACAACCCCATTCACAACTCTTTAAAGAGTAAATAATGGCACATAATAATACTAAATAAATCCTCATTTCGAGAATTATAAATCCATTCGGGATTTCTCAAAATAAATTTAACTACATATCTAAATTTATTATTTTGCCAATTGTATTATGTAGCGAAATTTAATGCCATTTACCGTGGGAGAGTATATTTGATTAAAATCAATTAAGGGTCTCTGCGTGAACCCATAGGCTACAAACTTGCTTCATATCTTATCACCTCGTTATTCTTATTTCTCTTTCATGCACACACCCATTTGTAACCTTCAGGGTTAACACTCAACGGTGTAATGTTATAAAGAGAATTTATTCATTTTAGCGAGTCGAGCTATGCCTTAATTGCTCCTTTATATGTTAAATAGTCATGATACTTCCGGTGCCTAACTCTGGATCCAAATTATCATATAACGAGCAATTTGTAATGACAATTGTGTTGTCGACAACTCTAACCTTTTTATAAATGTCTCCCATATTTGTAAAAGTTAATGGCAATTTTCTAAAACAACCAGATTCTAGACATTTTCCAAAGATATTTTGATCTGGTCGTTCTGTATCCCTAGTATTACGTTTATTTGGTGCACCTATAAATTTTACTAGGGTTTTTCGTCATCTGGACGAATGTCTGTAGGACATAATTATTCAAGCTATTTCAAGAGTGACAATGTTTCTTTACTAGATCTAGTATTATGATTCATATCTTTTTAATCAATAGATCTCCTACACTTCTAGTGTCAAGGAGTATCAGTATATATATTTGGTCCAAGTTTGGGGAATGTATATGGAACCTAGTTACTCTTTTTATGATCAGTATGATCAATAGATATATTTGATAGATTATTTGCTAAAAAATCAAATTGATATCTTTTGAAATTTTGGTTCAATCTAACTAGTACGTAGATTTGAAATACTGAAGATGAAGATATTTTCATTCCATGAAAAGTCTCGGCATTCTATTAAATTTGAGCTCATATCTCTCCCTAATGCCGTGAACCGATCTTCATAAAGTATGCAGTCAGCGTACCTAATTATATGCATTGATCCCCTATCATGGGCTCTTAGTATTTAAACAACAGTAACGCAGATAGGAAAATGTTTATGTTGAAACCACGTACTAGGTGAAAAGATGGTATAATTGCGATATGCTGTGAGTTAGACTTGGGTAAAAAAAACTTGACACATAGTAACGTCATAGCAATCCTTCGGAGATTGATGGGATAGGTAGACCATATTTTGGTCAAGAATTCATTGTCAAGGTTCATCCTAAAGGGTGACTTAGAGAATTAAAGTCTTAAATCTACCTTCTGGGCAAATGAATATACAAAAACAATATGAGAGCTATAAATTTAAATATCATATACGCAAATTTCATGTCAAAGAGTTTCTATAGCAGAAACTAACACTATAAACATGTCATAGCCTTTAATTGATATCACATCAAAATCTCAATTGACTCATGCACATCTATTGAATAAAGAGTATCATGTTTGGTAAACACAAGGCATGACATGATAAGAGATATTCTATTAATTCATAAATTTTAGAAAATAAAATGAGAGAAGTACCGTTCGCCGAACGATAATGAGCACATGTTCGCTGTCGAGCCCATTTATTCCTATTTCGGGAAGTCAAAAACAGCACTTTTCCAAGCAAGCTCTCATTTTATTTCATAGTTTCATACAAGCATAAAAAATAGCAACATATAATAGCTGAAAACGACAGTAATTTTCAGAATTTTGACTTGGATTGTAGAATTTTCTAGGGAAAAACAGTAACACATTTTGACACAAAATTTTGCAGGTATGTAGTTCAGCAAGTCTAGAATGTACTTAAAATTTTAATGCCAATCCAAGGTCTAGAAGTATTTTTCGCGAATTTAATTTTCAAACTGCACCGGTCAGAATTTTCAGGTAGTGATTACTATGTAAAAAAAATTATTCACAATTTGTTTGCTTCAGGCAAACCAGCATGATGTGAGTCAATTTTGACTTTTGGAGAGTAGCATAGCATTAGAAATAGAAGTTGCAAACTTCATCATGATTCGTTAGTCACCTTAAAGATCAATCCCGTTTGAGGTCTTACAGACCTTATTAGGATGTAGCCCAATAACGGACAAATACATTGTCAAGTAGGGGAGATTTAAAATTCAGAGAGTATGGTCTCGCGAAAAGGAAACTAAGTTTTTGATATATTTCAAAAAAAATAATGACATTCAAAACACTTAGTATAATTTGTCATGTACTACTACTGGAGTACAATGTGATTTTCATAAATGACGCGCAAGATAACGAGTGACAAATAAATTAGTGTTCTTAGTTTTACCTTCTGGAAAAACTATATTAAAAATTAGGTACTATTCTTTTGTTTAAATACTCAAATTTGATATTTATTTCAATGTCAAAGACTCATGTGAACCAATGCTATAATAAATTAGCACAACCCAACAATTGACTTTTAAATCAATACCAAGTCAATTACATTTGGGGAATTTGTCCTAGTGCTATTATCATATAATTAGTGCTATAAATTCGCCTTCTGGGCAAAACTATATTCAATATTTATGCTATATATCACAATATTTAAACTCATATATATCATCTAATCGATATCACGAGATCAAATTAATGTTCAACAACGATAGGTGCAACCTAACAATGAAAACCATATTGAGAATTCATGCTATTGTCTCACATATAAGTTGTGTGATAAAATTCAACAACTATAGCTTATAGTAAACAATTGTATCATATTCTAATCAACATGATCGATAGCAAATAGTTGTATTTTGAGTCATGCACATATATTATCAATAAATGTGTACGTAGCGGCATGTATGATGTGTACAGAACATGGCATGACACGGTATTTCTCATTAATATATCTATAGATTAAGAAAAGAATATGAGAAAAATACCGTTCACCAAAGATAATGGATAAATGGTTGTTGTGCCTAGCTAAGCGCTCGTTTAGTGTTCTTCGGTCTAAGGGCCAGGTTTGTTAATGCTCTCACTGGTAAAAGAACCAGGTTTGTACCAAAGTCAAACCATGCGAATATCATGCAAGATTGCAAGAATTAAACAAAAGGTACTTAGGTTTTAGAGAATTAAAACACTGCTCAGGGAGAAATTGCCAAACCAAGAATTGCAGTCATCGACGCGACAAATTAAAGATTGCCCAACGGAAATGCATTTTATAAAGAAACATATTAATTTATTAAAATTAAAATTCTAAATAATTTATAAAACATTTCAACCAATCAAGACTTCAAGACTTCTTAGTAAAATCACAATTAAATACTCAACTAGACATCATATCTGATCTCATTAAATAGCAATTTTACTATGTTTAGAATTTCACACCATGCCTATTCGACATTGTATAATTTTGATATATATATATATATATATATATATATATATATATATATATATATATATATACGTACAGAACTTAATGGAAATTTCAGTGATTGAGTGTGTGTATATTACAACGAGTATTTGAATTAATTTTTTTTTTTTTTAGTGTCACCCCTACTCTTTTCATATCACCCGATATTTAGAATCATTAAAGTATGCATACATACTAATCTCATGTGGGCGTTTCAACGAGGACTGAATAGGAATTCAAGACCCCTACATTGACCACACTTCGTTCTATAATTTAATTGTTCGTTTTAAATCTCGGATTAGTGCCAGCTTTTAGGTATCCACTATATTCCCCATTCCTCATGACAACTTCTTATCAATTTATACTTAATCCTTTAGTTAGCTAATTCACTATATAGTATCATGTGTACGATATATATGTTCTTTGTACCTTTCTAATTAGCTTGACTAGGTATAGGTGATTTCCAACTTGGAATCCTATAAAAATGGCTAATCCGCTTATTTTTTAAAATATATTTTAATATTATACTCCGTAATATTTATATATTGATTTGTATAATACAAAAATTCAACCTTTAATCTCACATATTTTTTTTTCCAACTAAATGTATATTATATTGATTCAACTTTTTATAACGAGACTATTCATGAATCATACAAATATATAATTATAAAACATAACGTAGGTAATTATTATGTTTCAAAATGACAATAATTAATACAGAATGATCATTTAAAACGTAGGAATCATTGATAAAAAGTAAGGTGCATGCTATTATTAAAATTGATTTGAAAGTTATAAGAAAACTTTGATGTTAGTTATATATATATGTATATATATTATGCTATTTTAATTAAAGATTGACCAAAAATTTAATTACATTATCATGAAATACAAATATATAATTATAGAACATAACGTAATCATGAAAATGATTTGTATATTCAGTTTAATGGTGGCAATCACTCAGCTCCCTCAATACATATACTTCCTAAACATACAGCACATTCATGCTACAGTTTTGTGTGTGTATATATATATATATATATATATATATATATATATATATATATATATATATATATATATAAAATATATGTGCGTATAATTAAATGGCTGGATTGGTGCTCCTTCAAAATAAGGCAATTCCTATGGTTGATTAAGGTATACTGTCCTTCCATTCAGTGGTTGCAGTGGCCTTGCATTTTCCTCGTAACCCTAAACAACAAATTCAAAACAAAATGTTTGTACCATTCTATGTATATATGTGTCACAGATTCAATCTAGCTAG
Source organism: Ipomoea nil (assembly GCF_001879475.1). Taxonomy (NCBI): domain Eukaryota; kingdom Viridiplantae; phylum Streptophyta; class Magnoliopsida; order Solanales; family Convolvulaceae; genus Ipomoea; species Ipomoea nil. The sequence continues at coordinate 41,637 of NW_017617529.1, read as the reverse complement.
ATAGATACATAATTCAATACTTACATCATCAACAGCTTCCTTTAATAAGTTTATCTGTTCCTGTGATATTGTCTTTATCTACAAAATTCAACAGTTTATCACTATGTGAGTGAGAGAAAGAGATACATGCATATTTAATTTTCTTGGATTATGAGAGAAATTCGCAGTCACTATTTGATGATGTGCACTGATAAATCCCGCTTTGTGACTCTTGTCGGTCAAAGAACCAGCATAGGTTGCCCATAGCTAGGTAAACTAGCCCAACTAAATTGCCCAAATATAACTAGGTAAATCAGCCCAACTAGGTTGCCATATATGACTAGGTAAACCGACACAGCTAGGTACCCAGCCCAGCTAGGTAAGTTGCCAATAGCTGTGTAAACTAGGCCAGCTAGGTAGGTTGTGCATATATATATATATATATATATATATATATATATATATATATATATATATATATAGGTAAATCAGTCCAGATTGTTCATAGTTAACCGGCTTAAATCATTAAGGTTGAGATTCGAACTCGTGACTTTGTGGTTGTATCCTTAATCAGGTTAAGGTTAGGATACAGACCTCTTTGGTTACTGTCCAGATGACACCCTGTGAGCATGGTGGGGTAGTGAGGGAACCAATGAATCTGTAATATTTCTTGCCCTCATATGTGATCTTTCCTGGATTAAGGGCGCCTAAAGCTTTACCATTGCGATCAACTTGCCTGATGCTGTTCAGCAACTGGAGTGGAACCAAGAAATTAATTAATGTATATAAGATCAATTCAATTATATTGTGTATATATATATATATATATATATATATATATATATATATATATATAATTGAATGGTACTTACTTGTCCAAGGAACTTATCAGGTTTTCCTATTTTGTATAAGATGGAGACAGCAGCAAATTCATCTTTTGCACTCCTATGAACCAGATGAATCTCCATATCAACCTTTTTGCCGTTCACAGTGTTCTCAGAGGGAGTATGCCAGTGGCATTGTAACATGAAGTAATCGGTACCGTTAATGATAATCTTTCCGGCATCACCTGTCCACTGGATCTGCATGCATGCAACAATTTATTATATAATTGACCCGGGATATATGTAGATAAACTAAGTCATAAATTATAAGTGTAAAATAGTATGTAAATGAATTGTAATAATATTGGGTGGATTAATGTAAGAATATTAGCTAGACAAGACAATGGACTTCGAAGGCCAACCCTAGCTAGGTTCCCAATCTTGGGTCTGGGTCACCTATCCCGATCCGAATCATTATCTTGGTCCAAGTCATCTTCTTGGACAGAGATCCTGGGCTATTGGATTCCAAATCTCCATTTGAGTAGTTTTCGATATCTCTATCAGTTACAAAATCGATCTAAATCCAACAAAACTAAAACTATTTGGAACTAATTAATTACCTGAAGAGCATGGCCTTTGTTGATGATTATAGCCTCAGACGATTTGTAACGTCGAATCAACTCCCCAAATTTGGAGGTAACCTTAACAGTGGAGTCATCAATATTAATGGGAGACTGCATGTTACCAGCATTGCAGACTGTATAATTTGTGTGAAGTTTTCCCCATTTCCCTGGGCCATTCTCAGCTCCACTAATATAGGTAAATTTGGTTCCCTCACTCTCACTGGCTAAGGAGATGGTTTGTGATGAGAGGAAAAGGATTGAGATGATGAGGAGGATGAGTGGATTGCCCATTATTTCAGACCTTCAAAACTTGCATTGACAACAATATAGTTTTGAAGGCCGGATTGAAGAAATTTATTATTATTTACTATTTCTTACCTCTGATCTCTCTTTTGTCATGTGTATATATAGGATATAAAATGCTAATATTTCGGGATTCAATAAGGATGTGTGTGGTTTCGATGCTACATAGGGATTTATGTGGTCCCTGTTGTATTCTACCGATAAGAATTTTGATATAATTTGTTTGCCACAAATAATTTGTTTACAGCGTTGCGTGAATTTTGTAGCAGATCGAACTACTAGAACTAGTTTTTATAAAGGAAATAATTTGCGATATGATTAATTTTTTTTTTATTTATCATGGTAGGGGGATACCCCAAACGGAAAAGGAAAGGTACAAGACTAGTTAGTTTGTGTTACAAATGTGACGCCAAACAGGCCGTCCCTCAATATCATCCTCTAATATACTCTTCATCACCTCAGGAGGGCTATCTAAGATATGGATGCCCTTTGGGAAATTCCTAGCAATTTTGGCTAAACTGTCGGCTGCATTATTTTGTTCTCGAGGTATGGCTGAAAGTTTCCATGCATCAAATACCTTTAACTCCTTTCTGCACCCTTCAAGAATATTATGTGCAACTGTTGATGGTCTTCTTTTATTAAGCATGTAATTGACCACCATGGTAGAGTCTGATTCGAGTATCACCTTTTTGTAACCTGTATGAGCTGCTAGTTGTATTCCTTTGAGGAGTGCCCATGCCTCTGCTTCAAATGGGGTAGAGTTACCCATGTTGAATACGAATCCCTGCTTCCAAACTCCATTGCAGTCACGGATGATACCTCCACAAGATGCGTCATTTGTTTGCGGTTTTACCGATCCATCTACATTGATTTTGACAAATTCTTCCTTGGGTTTTTCCCATATGAACATCATCCAATTGTTTGAATTTCCTGCTGAGTGCTGTCCCATTGCTCTATCGAAAGCCAATGACACCTCCTTGACTTGTGTCTTAATCCAAGGAACCTTGAACTGGAGCGGTTTTGTTGTGCCATTAAAAACTCTTTCATTTCTCCATTTCCAAATCCACCATAGAGTTGTAGCGAATGTGATGCTGGAGTTATCTGGTACATTGACCTTGTTACTGTCTTTAATTCCTTCTTCCAGCCATCTTTGTAGCGAAAAGTTTCTTGATTTATCGTGGAAGGGTCGGAGTACTGCTTCCCACACTTCTGTTGCTAGCGGACAGGTTCTGAGCACATGCTCAGTATCTTCTACCTGATTATTGCAAAAGCTGCACTTATCACAATCTGTAAAACCTTTCTTAGCTCTGTTACTGTTACACATGATTCTTTCATGCTTCACGAGCCAGAGGAAGGTGCGAATGCGGCAAGGAATTTTTAATTTCCATATGCTATTCCATTTGGCGGCCTCTAGTGGTGCTGGTTCCCCGATGGCTATATTATAAGCAGATGCAACCGAAAAGTTTCCATTTGCTTCTAACTTCCAGGAAATGTTGTCCTCTTCCTCCATCTCCTCATGAATAAAATATAGGGCTAGTTTGCTCAATATATTTATGGGCAGTAGATGATTCAATTCACTCCATTTCCAGTCGGATTGAAGGCTCCAATAGCTAGATACAGATCGATTAAGGTCAGCGGAGGGGACTGCTTCCACAGCAGCCTCGTAAAGAGGGAAGTCCTCGATCCATATATCATTCCAGAATGATGTGTTGCGTCCGTTACCAATAAATCTTTTGACTCCTTTTATTAGAACAGGAACAGCACTTAGGATACCTTTCATTGCATTGGACATATTTCTCTTAGCCTTCCAAAGACGACAGTCTATCTTCGACAGTTGATATTTTTCCTTGAAAATCTTGATCCATAGGCTGTCTTCTCCATGCAGAATTCTCCATCCTAATTTCGCCATGAAGGCCTTATTCATTTCTTCTAATTTACGGATGCCCAAACCACCTTGCTGTTTACTTTTTGTGATCGTATCCCATTTGATGAGGTGGACTTTGTTGTCTCCCTGATTGCTTCCCCAAAGAAATTTCCGTATGGTCTTTTCAATGTTATTGATCACACCGGCAGGTATTAACGTTGTTTGCATTGTGTAGAATGGGATTGAGGACAAAACTGATTGGACCAATGCGTGTCTTCCTGCTAGTGTTAGTGATTTGGCTTTCCATCCGGCTAATCTTGAATGGATCTTCTCTATAATTCCCGCAAATGATTCCTGTTTCAGTCTGCCATGGATGGATTGGATGCCTAGGTATTTCCCTAGATCCGTGACTTTTGGGATTCCTAAAGTTTCAACGATTTTGTCTTGGAGCTCCTCATTTGTATTCTTGGAGAAAAATATTGAAGACTTGTGGAAGTTGACTTTCTGTCCCGAATGAGTGCAAAATAAGTCTAAGCATCTTCTTATTTCTACTGCTTGCTCCAATGTTGCCTCACCAAATAAGGTCATATCATCTGCAAATAGAAGATGGGAAATGTGAGGACCCGATTTAGACGTTCTAATTCCTTTCCATTTGCCTTTGTTCACTGATTCAAGTATAATGTGACTAAGTCTTTCAATACAGAGAACAAAGAGTAAAGGGGATAGAGGGTCTCCCTGTCTTATGCCTCTTCCGGGTTTGAACCATTCCATTTGTTGTCCTTCCCAAAGCACTGCTAGTCTGGACGAAGATACACAGTGCATTATATTCCTAGTCCATGTATGATTGAATCCGGCCTTTGACAGTGTATCTTCGATTAGGTTCCAAGATAACCTATCGTAGGCTTTTTACAGATCTATTTTCAACACCATCCATCCTACTTTGCCTCTTTTGGTTTTCATTGAGTTTAGAACTTCTTGAAAGACTAAGATGTTGTCCGAGATTTGTCTTCCCGGGATGAAGCTGGCTTGAAACGGCCCTATCAGCTTACTTAGCACATCCTGTAATCTGTTCACCATCATTTTTGTTACTAGTTTATAGGCTACATTGCAAAGGCCAATAGGTCTAAATTGCCTGACTGAATCCGGGCTATCTACTTTAGGTATCAAAGATATCAAAGTGTCATTGCATCCTTGATACAATCTTCCTTCTTCGAAGAAGTCCAAGGCAAACTTAGTTAGGCTGTGTCCTACGGTATTCCATGTTTTTTGGTAGAAACCCGCTGTAAAGCCATCCGGACCTGGTGATTTGCAAGGTGACATATCGAATAAGGCCTTCTTAACTTCCTCCATTGTGAATACCTTGTTGATCTCAGCCCATTCTGAGTCCAAAATCTTAGGGAAATTTTCTTGTGCTAGGGGAACCAGGGATGTCCCACTGTCAACTTCAAAAAGTTTTATGAAATAGTTCTTAACAAGCTCGCTAACCTGAGTGGTATCGAGTATAAGCTGCCCATTGTCATCTCTTAAACCTTTAATCTTGGGGGCCTTGGTTTTAATCGACGTTGCTGCATGATAAAATCTTGTATTGCGGTCGCCTGAAACTATCCAATCTTCCTTTGATCGTTGGAACCATAATAGTTCCTCTTGGTATAGAGTTTCCTCCAATTCACTGCGTAATTTTCTCTCTAATTTTAGTGCATCTGTTCTAGGACCGTATGCTAGGCTATTTTGGATACCTTTAAGCCTGGCCAGTAGGCGCTTTTTCCTGTGAAAGATGTTACCAAACGTGTTAACATTCCACTTAGTAAGTGCCCCTGCCGCAACCTTCAAGTTTGTTGATAAGTCAGATTCTTTGTTCCATCCTTCATGAATTAGAGCTTGGAAAGTGACATGAGTGGTCCAGGCCATGTTGAATCTAAAGGTTTTTTTCCTTAGATTAGATCGAGTCTCCTTGGTATCTATCAGTAGAGGGCAATGGTCTGAGTTCAACATTGGGAGATGTGTTACGGTCACATTCGGGCAGCAGAGTTTCCATTGTAAATTTGCTAGTGCTCTATCAAGACGAGCCCCTTTGAATGTTGATGAATCCACTCCTCTCATCCATGTAAATTTGGCGCCTTCATACCCCAAATCAACTAGACCTTCTCTGTATATCCAGTCGTTGAAATCAATGCATCTTGCCATCGAAAAATTCCCTGGATTGCTCACTTCTTCATGGCTTGTTACTGCGTTAAAATCACCCGCTATAAGCCAAGGCATCTGTGGGTTGTGTCTTTGTATGGATAAACCGGCAAATAACTTCTTTCTCAAGTTGTGGCAGGGACTACCGTAGACCAGTGATAACAACCATGGTCCTAGTTCACAGTCCATTACCTGTACAGAGATAAACTGAGGGTTAGTTTCAATAACCTGAATTTTTAGGGCTTCTTTCCAAAGTATCCAAATTCCTCCCGAAAATCCCACTGCTTCAACTCGTATCCATTCTTCAAAGCCAAGACTATTGCAAATCTTGTTAGCTTGATTTCCCGAGACTTTGGGTTCTAGCAAACAAAGCAAAGAAGGGTTAAATTCCCGACAAGATTGTTTCAGGGTGCGCTTAAATGAATTCGAAGCCGCCCCCTGACAATTCCAAACAATAAATAACATCTAAAAGAGATTAGGACAAGCCGGGGCGCTTAAGAGCGCATGTGGCTAACAGCCACTGGATTCTCCTCGAACACACTATCCTCATTATCATTCAAGGCCAATTCCGGTTGTATATTCAAATCTGGAGGGACATGGACAATGTCTGGAGGGTCATCCATATAAGCATCTTCTAGCCCAGCCATATAAGATGACTCTGGGTGGTCCTCAGCTTGATGAACTTGCGTAGAAGTTATGGTTTTCCCCCTATTTGTTCCTCTGACCACCGTATGCTCTAATTCTGCGGCAGCACGATTGGGAGTGGCACCTTGGCCTTGGCGTCCCCTAAGACCACCTCGCATGGATGTGCCTGGCTGCCTTTGATGGTCCATCTGTTGTCTAGTACCGTTTGAATTAATCCCCTCCCTTAATTGCACTGTTTGAACTGGCATATTTCTTGTTTTGGTTCTGATTCGGGGCAAGGACGGCGGTGGTTGTGGTGTTGTTGCCGATCTTTCCTGTCCTTCTACATTCTGTTCTGTCCCAGTGTCATCCAAGTCTTGTAGAGTAGTAAACCGGGATTGTATCCCGATATCCTCGTTTGCTTCCTGGCTGTTCTTGGGCGATGACTGGTTTCTGCCCCTTGGGTTTCAGTCGGTGGTCTGAAGTCTCTTCTTGGCCTTCTTCTTTCCTTACGCGTGACTAGCATCCATGTACCATATTTTTCTTTTGGTACATGGCTGTTCTTGATTTGGGTCGTTGTTGGAGCCAGATCTCCTTCCAGGTTGTCTTTGTTTAAGCTTTCTGGGCTGCAGTTCTCCGACCGGTGACCATAGCAGCCACAGTTGAAGCAGATCAAATGGATACCTTCATATTCGATGGTCCATTCCATGAAATTGAGAACAAACTTCGAGAGGAGAGGCTTGGATATATCAATCTCAACACACAGCCTAGCGAATTTCCCTTTGGATGCAAGATGGGTTGCAGTATCGATTTTAATTGGCCTACCCACTGTCTTACCAATTTTCTTGAGGAAGTCTTCGTCGAAGTATTCGATCGGTAAATCCGGAAATCGCACCCAGGCCAGCAGCTTCTTGGTTTTGTTATTATAGGGGCTAAAATTCGGTTCCCATTCTTGAACTACCACATAATGATCTAAAATCATCCAAGGGCCTTCAAATTTAGCATACTCATAATCTCGCAGGGACTCAAATTTGGCTATAAAATAGTCTTGATTAAGCGCAATTAGGTCAAAATGAGCCTCTGTTTTCCACATCTTTTGTAACCTTTGCTGCAAATATGAGTAGCTGACTGTCCTGCCCAGAACCTTGAGGATGAGTGAACGGCGCCATGGTCGCCGGAGTCTTTCCTTCTCCTCTTTAGTTACCCGGATTATTGGGTATTCGGACACAAAACTCTCGTCCTCCATAGCATCATCGTCAGAAACAATTTCAGGTTGAGGATGGGAGATTACCTCTTTCCGGCCCCATGCATTGATTGGAGTCGCGACGGGAGTCTTCCACTGGTCCGGCGACATCAGTTCATCTCCTGTTGGGGTTTCTTGCGCCGCATCCACAGAGGATTGACGCAAAGGACTTTCCAGTTGACCTCTCAATCTTTTTGGCTTTCTGGTGCTCCTTTCCAACAAATCTTGGTCCTCCGGCGACCGATGGGTCGCCGCAGGAGAGGACAGTTCCGAGAGAATTCTGGTCATGCCCAAGCGTTAATCTCTGTATACACTTGATTATGTATTGCGATATGATTAATTTGGTTGTGTGCATGTACTTATTAACGAAAGCACGCATGTGTTCCAGACTGCCAGCAAAGGAAGAGTGTCATGTTATTTGTGGGAAATCATTTGGGACATGATTGTGAGACTAGGTGTCCATGTAAAAAATGCTTAAACAGAACATTCATAAATCAAATCATGGTCTATATGCATTTGCGCCAAAATGAAATAGCAGATACATATTGCACACGTTGGATATTCCATGGAAAGCCTCCAATTTTTCAAGAACCAAGTAATAATGGTTCTCAGGTTGAGTATGATGATTCTGATGATGAAAACTTAGATGGAGTCTATGAGTTCTTAAATGAATATGGAAATTTTGTAAACTTCAACTCACAGTTAAATCCCAATACTCACAGTGATGAAGTTGATAATTTTGAGAACATATTGAGAGAAGCAAAACAAGAATATAATATCCAGGTTGCACTAAATTAAATTCTCAAATTCTCGATCATTAACTGTGAAGTTGCTTCCTTTGAAGGTGTATAATAATTGGAGCAATAAATCATTTGACATGTTGCTTGAATTGCTAAAAGAATGCTTACCTGATGGCAATATACTTCCACATTCTCACTATGAGTCTAAGGCTATGCTACGTAACTTGGGATTGAGATACACAAATATTCATGCATGAAAATATGATTGTGTGCTATTTAGGAAGGAATTAGAGACCGATGATTGTTGGGATTGTTATGCTGTGCAACCGTGTGCACCATGCATGGTGCACACGGGTCTAGTATAGATTCATAATTTCTATACTGTAAATTCATAACTTCTATTCTGTAGATTCATAAACTCTATACTGTAGATTCATAATTTCTAAACCGTAGATTCATAATTTAAATACAGTAGATTCATAATTTCTGTACTGTAGATTCATAATTTCTATACTGCAGATTCATAATTTCTGTACTGTAGATTCATAATTTCTAAACTGTATAGTTATCAAATTATGAACATATACTTATGTGATTTGTGAATACAGAGTTCAACAATTGGGAATATGAACATCGAAAATTATGAACATATAGATTTATAATTATGAACATATATTTAAAAAAAATTTGAATCTACAGTATAGATTTTATGAATCTATAATATAGAAATTATGAATCTAGACCCGTGTGCACCATGCATGGTGCTCACGGTTGCACAACATAATTGATTGTTGTCCTATATGCGGTACTTCTAGATGGAAAGTCAAGGGTGTGTGCGATTTTTGAAGGAATTAGAGACAGATGAATGTTGTCCTATATGTGGTACTTCTAGATGGAAAGTCAATGGTGGTAAAGGAAAAAATATTCCTCGTAAGATATACTAAGGTACTATCCTCTAAAACCTACGCTTCAAAAATTGCTTATGTCAAAAAAAAAAATTGCAAATGATATGAGGTGGCATAAGGAAAGACGAATTGACTATGGTGAGTACTAACGTCATCCGGCTGATTCTGGGCTTGGAAAGATTTTGAATCAGTGTTGCAAAAATCCTGCCTAGGTACTAATTAATCGGCGCCTAAGCGCTAGGCGCTGGCCGATCGCCTAGCGTATCATCATAATCGGTGGTCTAGGCGACTCGGCCGCCTAAGCGCCGACTAAGCCTCATAGGCACCGACTCGGTCGCCTAATTGGCCGATTAGCTATTGTTCCATTCTTTTTTAAATTGGTTATTTCACTCAAAACGACATCGTTTTGAACGAAATAACCCTAAATTGTTCAAACTCTAGATGTTTTTAAGGTTAATATTTACTATTTTAGTATTAACTATTAAAGTATTAAATAGTTTATAGTTATCATGACCTTGTCTACCGTGCCACAAACACGAAGACCCAACCAGGCAAGACCAATCAATAGTATTCTTATTAATTATGGTTATTACACCAAACTTATAGCCCAATTAGTAATTAACCATTGCCTTTATTCCAAATCTAGACAAAACCTTGTCTTAAACCACAGTAGTGACAACTTTATAAATCATTACACCATTACTCGCAAGTTAGGTGGTTCGAGATTTATTTTGTTGTCCCAACACTTTCGTCATTTGTCACAAATTAATTTCATAGTAGTACAATTTGGTATCTTTAATCAAGTTAATTTTCACACAATTAACAAGATTATATCAACCAAATTTTCCAACTAGTTGAATTAAGCTTATATAATCATATTAAGAATATTATTTAAAATATTCAATACACTTGAGCTTTGACGCTCACGATTATATAGTCATCCCAATTTTGACAAATTGACTATACTTGAAATCTAGAACTGAAGTCTTTTACGAAATTTCAACCATGCAACACGTTTGTTACATACCACTATGGCCGTTAAGCCATTCAAGCATTTTCCATGGAATTTCTTCTTGAAGTCCTTTCTTCCCAAAGGCAACAAATGGATAACAGATTCCACTTGAAAGGCATCACTCAGGATCATTCCTTCGTCAACTTGACTTAGGACGATCCCGGATCCACCATCTTGTATTCAAGTAATCGGCAAACGACAAACATTTTTGCCTTAGCGTCATCACTATTATACTTCAGGTCAAAAGATTCCCACAACGAGTCACACAAACCATTCAAAACATAGTTTCGGCATAGGAAAACCAAATATTTCCAAATTCTTACTATGCTAACGGTTTGAGCGTTAGACTCATGTTCCTTTCCACTAGGAACCATCTCGGTCAAGAACCATGACATGCCGAGAATCATTAGGTTGTACAACATTCCCAATTGCCACCCTTCGAAATTCAACTGCTAGAATTTCCACGATCTTTCGACCAAACCACAAGGTACCGTCCCATGTACCTTCATCGTAGGGATATACCCTTTGATGCCACCACCGATCTCCGAACCAAGTTCACCGGGGTTTCGGATTGTGCAACCACGTTGCCGATCCGACCATTTGAATGTGCACCACGAGCAACATTTACGGTTCCACCGCTCGTGGAATCCATATATTTTATCACCAAAAAAATTAATCAGTTTTAAGATGGTTGGATATTGGTGAATAAATCGATACAAAATATATATATATATATATATATATATATATATATATATATATATATATATATATATATATATATATATATATATATATATATATATATTTGTCCCGAAAAATGCAATTTCATTTATAGAAAATTAATTCCAACCAATTTTGGTACGAAACTAAAATTACATATATATACAACGTATATATGGTAACCAAATAGGGATTTATTTTATCAAAAATAATCCCACCACAACTTGTACGAAACTAGTACAAGTGATTTAATCCTCACGAGATTAATCCCACCGCTTGGTACGAAACCAAGAACAAAAATAAAACAAGAGACGAGTTTCTAACCTGAGGTTTTAACCCAACGAGAAGAAAGAAGAAGCAGAGGAAGCCTGAGTCTTGTGTACACACACTCTCCTTAAAACCGATTCGTCACCTCCCGAGGGTGCTAGGAGCGTTGTGGCGTCAATCTTCCAGGATAAAACGGACTACGACTTTGGCGTTCGAGCACTCCAACCCAAAGTCCGGTGAACTAGAACACAAGCTGAGCACTCCGATGTTTTACGGAAGATGTTGGCAGAACAACTTTTCTCTTGTAAATGGGATGAGAGATGAGAGAAAACAAAAGAAAGATTTTGAGAGTTTCAACAAGAATGTTTTAAAAAACTATCTGCCAATATCCTAAGCTATTTGTAGGGAAGAGTGAATAATTAGCCTTATAATGACCATTAACCAACCATAAATTCAATTTAATAATTGGATAATAATGTTTGAAACGGTCGTACTTATTATCATAATAATACCAACGGTCACGAACTTAATACGCGATTAATTCGTACCGACCATAGCGACCTGTTTCAAAATATCTGAGTGACCGAGAAGTCCGTACAAACCTGAAGGTTTAATGAATTAGGACCGGAAACCACACCCGAGTGGTCCGCAAGCACCGAAACGTTGCAGCACGAAAGTAGCTCACGAAAGGAGAGCACGAAAGAGCTCACAACTCCAACTTTCAGAATGAAACTAAAGCTTAAAATTAAGATTTCAATTTGCATGCACTTTCGTCCAGCATGAAAGCATAGCACCAAAGGTGCTAAAATCACAAATTCACAATTAATCTTTCAAAGCTTAACTCTACTTAAGCTTATAAACCCAACTTTCGTGTAATGCAACGAAAGTTATTAAAATGCTTAAGTTTTTGACTTCTCTCAAATTGATTCACTTTGAGAATCAATTTCTCATTCACCTATTACCAATTTTGAGCGTACATTATATCTAATTCTTTGTCTCACTACGAAGAACCTGGATCCACTTTGACCCAACTCAAATCGGAAGTGGATCCCACATATATTTGTACCACAAAATAGTCACTCAAAATGCCATTTTTAGCTAAAAATTCCAACAGAAAGTACTTGAGAGATTCAAAATGGATTAAGCTAAGCCAGTGAATACAACCTCTTGGTATGCATTTCAAGTTGAGCAAGAAGCAATGTGCTTCTAGTGAGAAAGAGAAGAAGAAATGCAAAGAGTTCCTTATTCCTCAGCTGTTGGTAGTTTGATGTATGCGATGGTATGCACAGGTGTGACAACCCAAAATTTAATTTTATAAATCCAGTTTTAAGAAATTCCAAAATAGCCATTTTCACTCCATTAATTTTTTGTAGATAAATTGGTGTTTGAATAAGTTATTTTGAGTTATATTTTAAATTAATTCAACACCGAAACTTATTTTAATTCCAAAACCATAAATTTTCGGGTACTTCGCGTACCAAGTTTAAAACTGAGAAACCTATCTGAGTGAGACCAGGTGAAACCTGAACCAAGTGTTTGTTTAGAAATCATCTTTGAAAAATAAATTTATACCCCAAACAATTTAAAAATCATCTTTCTAGTCTATGGTTCATGAAGCTTGGTGAACCACATTCCTCCAAAAACCTTTCCCTGATTCATCTTTTTGGCTAAGCAAATTACCATTTTGCCATCCACCAATCATTGTTTGAGCTTCCTAGGGTTTTATGCCTATATATATTAGAGAGACATCAGACATTTGCCTCTTGATTCCCAACCTTGTCTTCCCCAAAACTTTGCAAGAGAACCAAAAGAAAACATAGTAAGTTTTCCCTTCCTCTATTCATCCATTTTCCATCTAGCTTCCACTCCTTATCCTTCAATCTCTGAGGTTCTAGTTCTTAAGAGTTGTTGTGTGGTTTGCTTGTGGACTCTAGGTGGCGAAGGAGGTAGTAGCTAGCTTGGGAAGAAGGAGGAATCGCAACAAGAAGAAGAAGTCTACAAGGTATAACCTCATGGACTCCCACTTTAGATTTTGGCTCTGTGAAGCCTTGTTTCTTAGGTAGAAATGATAGATTTTTGATGTGTTTGAGCTATGAGGTGATCTGTTACTTGTCTATGATGTGTTGTTAATGTTTTGGATGTGTTGGAGTTGTGTGATTGATTGCAGATGAAAATAGATCATCTGGTGCACCAGACAGTGTGTACCAGTGAAGCAACGGCCCTAGCCAACGGCCCAACAAGGAGACCGTTGGCTAGAGATGTGGTCGGCCGGGCCTAGGGAACGGCCTAGGAGAGGGCCGTTGCCTAGGGCCGGCAAGCTAACAGCCTGAGGGGGCGAGCCATGCTGAGCCCCGCCCTATGGTCCCTGAGTTATCTCTGTGCAGTGGCCGGGCCCTTGTGGCTCAGCTACGTGTCGTTTCGGGCCAGGTGTTACGGGCCCTTGTGGCTCGGTACCTCGGGGCCGTCTCGACGCACGTTTTGGCTTTGATTTTGTTGAATTTGGATTAGAAATGAGCATATTATGATGGATTTAGTGATGAAATTGCTTCACAGTATGATTTTTTGAGTTCATTGTATTAGGAATTGCTTTGTTTTATTCCCCTGATGCTATTTGAGTATTAAATAGAGAAGCATGAACACCTTGTTAATAAGAATTGTTAGAAAAGCATGACTAGAATGTGTTGTATGTTCAATGAAATTTGAGGTCTATTTTGATTATAGAAATATACAGAGTTTGATATGTTGCAAACCAAGCATGTTGTTGTGTTCTTGAGAGATCACTGTGATATTTAATTTGAAGCATGTTGTACAGTAAATTGCATTCCAAGTAAATCATGTTTTAAAAGTGCATAAGTGGCCAACGTGAGCCTAATTATTATTTTCCAAAAATCTCATTCCACGTAGAGAATCTTTATCTTATCTTTGAGAATGAGTTGAGAAGTATGTGCATGTCTATTGCATAAGTAAAGTGTTGCATATATGAGATGCATGAGCGATATATCTATATATATCTATGGTGAGTAAAACCTTGTTTTGGAGGACCCGTTTAGACTACGTCCTCTAGGAAGAAAGTTATGGTCATTGCGGTCTCGGTATATGTGACGCGGTGTATTCCCACGTTACGAGGTTGGAAACTGCCCGCCAGGCTTGGAATCTTGGTCAGGGGGTGTGCACGCTAAAAGTTTGATACCTGATTCCACAAAGTTTGAGCATAGAACAAAAGAGTGGTTCGGTGGACGAGATGAGTATTAGGCCGGCTAGACGCCGTTCCTGGATAGGTTCATTCACGATACGGTGAAGTTCCTACCTCGTCCATTTGTAAAGAAAGCGAGTCATTGCGACTCTAAGAAAAGAAAGAAAGAAAGCGAGTCATTGCGACTCTAAGAAACGAAAGAAAGAAAGCGAGTCCTTGTGGCTGTAAGAAACCTCCACAGAAAAGTTTTCTATTTTACAAGCGAGT